>NC_056726.1:1637965313-1638265313 GCF_019279795.1 Protopterus annectens | reverse complement strand
TTGGCCACAGCCCTCCCCATTGGCCCCACCCATTCAGCTGTCTCCTGCAGCCCTCCTTTAATTTGAAGTCACCAGCCGCCACTAACATAACTAATGAAGGCCTTGTGGTTGTCTTTACTATCTGCTGCAATTCTATTTTCATAGCTAGCTTTAGAGGATTTGATGAGGGATCTCAACTTTTTGTTGAGGCTGGTAATGGAGTTTTTCCAGTCTTGGGACTTCACCTTATTCCACATCAGTTTCCTCCTCCTGTTGTAGAGTTTGTTTATGGCAGCGGACCACCAGATTGGCTTCCTTTTTTTTTGGAGGAGAGCATCTTGGTTCTGTTGGGTATGGCAAGATTCATGCATTTGTGGATGTGCTCGTACAAAAAACGAGCTGATCCAGGGTGTGAAGATAGGTGAAGGCTGCCAGCCTGGCCAGATAAAATTCTGTAGATAATTCTTTCATTTGTAAATATTAATATAAGCCACAGGCTTGTTCTCTTAAATGGTGAAAAAATGTTGGTAAATGTTAAATTTCAAAAATGTAACAACAGTGCACTCTGCTGTAAGAAAGCTAAGTCAAACATTTTATGACTGTCTTTGATCTTTAAAGTCAGCTCCAATATGTCTGGATGAAGGAATCCTGCCTATTGTTTTGAGGCCAGAGTTAATGACTAGAATTTGCATGTATAAATGTCCTTTATTGCTCTGGTTTCTGAACTGGTAAAGAATGTAAATGTAGTTTCTGTTAGCCTGGGAACACCAGAGAAGTGTGAAGAATGAAGTCATGTGAAACAGCTCTGTTTTATCAATTTAAAGAGAGAGAATCAGAGAGCTCAGAGCATTTGTCTTGATAACATTCAACTCACGACTCTGCCTGTTCTATATGTAAGTTATTTAGAACTGTGTTTTCTCTTTGAAATAGTTAGGAAAAGTGTTTTTCTATGATGTCAGAACTTTTCTATGGTATTATTTTATGTATTTCTCTGTGATCTCTGAACTCTTGACTGGCACTGTGTAGTAAGAAGTATTCTCTCGTGTTTTTATTATTTATTATTAAATATTTTTAAACCTTTCAACTGTGGCTGTTTTGTGTAGAGATAATTTAAACTCTAAGAGAGCATTGCATGTATATCGTGAGACTGTGCCAAGTCACTCCAAATAAGTCTTGACTGTAAGGTTCCACTTACCATTTGGATAATAATATTGCACGGTGATAATCGGACACCCTTTTAAGGACCTTTGAGTAGCTGATAAATATAAGCTGGGTGGTGGCAGTGATTTCTACCATATACTCTGGGTAAAAGGGGCACAGCTAGAGAACCTGTGCCAGCCATCCCCAGGAGTGTCTGTGTGGTTGTATAAACTCTTATCTCAAAGTGTGTGTGTGTCAGCTACTTGGGCAGTGACAATATGCACTTGTTGGACAGAGAGGGTTCTGGAGGTCGTAGCTTGCCCAGATGTCTGAGATCTTGACCCTATATCTGTGCTAGTAGGGAGTCTTATTGGGGACCTGGAGAGAAAGGGAGAAACTAGCCCCAGACTTACTGTGATCTCTGTGTGTTCTTAAGGGAAACTGTACTTTACTGTGTGTGCATTTATTATCCTTTCCCTATATGGACACCCCTCACTGGTGTTAGTAGTGAGGACTGAGGCTCCTTGCTTGCTGGGCAAGGGCACAGGCATCACACAGGGCATTGGAATTAATGAATTCCAGGAAATGTTGGGCAAGTGTATTGGTACAGGAGTAGTTTTCCCAGTTAAAGGAGGGGTAGTTGAAGTTGCCCAGTATGAGAGTGTTAGGTTGGACCTTAATGTTCTCCAGGGTGCTTAGGAACATGAAGTATGAGTCTTGGGACATGATTGGGGACCCATAGCAGGCTATGACCTGAATCACTGTCTTACCCAATGTTAGCTGCACCTGAAGTATCTCTGATGCGTTATGTTGGGCTACCAGTCTGGAGGTGTGTGCATCATTTATGAATATGGAAACGCCACTGCCTTTGGAGCTTCAGTCCAAGTTCTGGAGCCAAAAGGTGTGGAATGAGTTATAGCCTGGTAGTGCAGGGGTGCTTTCTGCTGCCTTGAACCAGGTCTCTGTTACAGCACAAATGTCAATGTTCTCCATTTTAAGGAGTGCTTCGAGCATGTGCATTTTGAGATTTAGACTTCTAGCACTGAGCAGCATGACCCTCAGATTGCATTTGTTTGCAGCTGTTACGGTGGTAATTTGGTCTTTGGAACACCACCTAAAAAGGCACTATAGGGGTGGCAAGAACCTTGGCCAGCATTCGGAAGCCCATGGGTGACATATGCAGGCCATCTCTGGCAAAGCATTGAGGTCTGTCAATCATGTCATCCCAGGCAGACAGATAATGAATCCCCTTAGAATGACACCAGAAACCTATCCATTTGTTGAAATCAATAATTTTCTGCTTGTACTGTGGTATAATTCTGGGTGATGGTAGGAGGCTGCTCAGGGCTAGGGTCTTACCCACCTGGGCTACATAATCCGAGAGCTCCTCCATGTTGCTTTTCATGTAGTCCAAGGAGGTACATCTCAGGTCATTCACACCCACATGTACAATGATCGAGTCATATTTGTACCTGTTGTTGAGGGACCTGAGTGCATGCATTATGTGGGAGATCCTGGCACATGACAGGCAGCTGACTTTTACTTTCTCCTTATTCAACCTAGTGAGTGGGATATCACTGTGCCTCACTATCGAGTCACCTATGACTAGTGTGTTGGGAATGCTGTTTTGCTTTAGTGGCTTTGGTTGAGTGGGACACTGTTTAGGAGAGTTATGTGTCTCATGATTAGTGTTGTATTGTGGTGGTCAAGTGCATTTCTGCCTTGGAGGTCTCTACTGTTTGTGTAGATTTTTATTGAGAGCTTCCACAAAGGTGGGTGTGTGGTTTGTGTTTTTATGTGAAGGCACTGCTAGTGTGTGTCCTGAAGAGCTATGTGTTCCATGTGGTGTAGTGCAAGTTTCATAGTTTCATAGTTTTATAGTTTGGTACTAGGCTATCTGCCCTGGGGCATTTATAAGCCTAGCCATAGTGATGTGGCTTTCGCCACCCCATGTAATGGTACAAAAGTGTACAGAATAGATTTAGAATACTGTGCCTCTGTCTAGTAGTGACACAGTGAAGACCCCCTTACATAATAGAATTAGTTTACTGTGCCTCTGTCTAATAGTGACACAGAGATGACCCCTGGGGTAAACCTACGCTCTCCCATCCACTCGTCAAGATTTCTCTTGAAGAGAGTCAGTGAGGGGCTCTGCCTAACATGAACTGGGATTCTGTTCCAGAGTATGGGAAGCCTCTGAGTTATGAATCTGTCCCTCCAGCATGTCCTATTCATATTTGTGCTGAGGTTTAAATCTTTAGCTCTCGTGGTTCTGATGGATTTGGATTTTTTGAGGTGGAGCATGTCCATCAATTCCTGATTGAACATGGCCTTGTACATCAGGCACAGATCACCTCTGAGCAGGCGGTATGCTACTGAATAGAGCTGGAGTTTCTTTAGTCTGGCAGCATATGACATATGTTGGAGACCCTTGATCCTCTTGGTGAGGTACTTTTGGGGTCTCTCTAGCTGTTGCAAGTGCCGGGTGAGGTACATACCAAATGGGGCATTGTACTCAATCATGGGCCTGATAAGGGAGGAGTATAGGGGTATAATGATGTCCTTTGATCTGAATGTGAATCCCTTCATGATAAGGTGGGCAAGGTAGAAAGTCTTTCTAACCACTTTGGCAACGTGGGTGTCAAATGAGAGGTCACTATTGACTTGGGTCCCCAAGGTCTCTGATTACTTTTTCCATACTCAGTGGGTTACTGTCTATGTGATAATTTGTGGGTACTTTGTTTTTCCCAAAGGGGATGACTATACATTTTTCGGCATTTAGTTTAAGGCCATGACTCCGGCACCAGTTGTCCGTTTCAGTGAGGCCTTTCTGTAGGATGTATGTGTCAGCTGGTGTATCGACTATGGCGCCTAGTTTGCAGTCATCTGCGAACTTTGTCAGACACAACCCTCCCATGTTTGCTTTCACATCTGAGAAATAAATGCCAAACAAGAGGGGTCCCAGGACAGAGCCCTGTGGGACACCACTTGTGACTGGCTTTGAGTCTGACATGGCGCCAGCGATTTTGACTTTATGGGTTCTATCCTTTAGCCAGTTTGCCACCCATCTTGTGACATATGGATTTACATTTAAGCTGTTGAGCTTGTCTATGATGCCAGAGTGGGGTATTGTGTCAAAAGCTTTAGCCAAGTCCAGGTAGGCTGTATGGACCGCTTTGCCCTCGTCAATGGCTCTAGTGACTGTTTTGAAAAAGTCAACCAGGTTCAAAAGGCAGGATCTGCCCTTTACAAAGCCGAACTGGGTGGGATCAAGTGTCTGTAAGTCCCCAATGTCTCTGATTATGAGTTCCATAATGATTCTTTCCATAGCTTTGCAGACCAGGCTGGTTAAGCTTATGGGGTGGTAGTTACCAGGGTCTGTAGAGGTGCCTCCTTTGTGGAGTGGGACTACTGTTGCTGTATGCCAGTGTTCAGGTACATATCCTGTAGTAAGGCTAAGGTTAAATAGCATTTTTATGTGCGGGTTTAGCTCCTCTTGGAGTTCACGTAGCACGCAACCCGGGATACCGTCAGGTCCCATTGATGCTGTGTTTTTAGCTTTGCTGAGGGCAGTTCTCACCTGGACATCTGAGATGACAGGGAGGTTACATTCAGCTGGGATAAGTATTTCTTCTTTTGGGGGTGAGGGAGTGGAGAAATTTGCACTGAATCTGTCTGCCAGAATGTTGGCAATATCTGTGGGTTCAGTGTATTTTTTGTCAGTGTGAACTAACTCTGAACATATCTGAGGGTTTCCGCCCAGGTTTCTAACATAGCTGAAGAAGGCCTTGTGGTTATCTTTAGTGTCCATAGCAATTTTTCTCTCAAAGTTGGCCTTGGATGTTTTTATGAGAGAATGTAGCTTTCTACTAGTGCTGATCAGAGATGCCTTCTCTTTATGGGATTTTGCTCTGTCGTGCAGTAGCTTCCTTCTTTTGTTATACAATTTGTTTATGGCTTGGGTCCACCAGACAGGACGCCTGCCCTTGGTGGAGAGGGTCTTGGTTTTATTTGGGATTGCATGATCCATGCATTCTTGGAGATGTCCGTAGAAAGCATTTGTGAAGGATTCTGCATTGTGGGATGTGGTTTCCACTGGCCCAGTGGGCTTAAAGGATACCATCTCAGTTTTAAGAAGTGTAAAGTCGGCTTTTGAGAAGTTTTTCACTCTAGTCTTTTGTGTTGGGATTGGAGGTGGGATATGTATATCCAGGGTGATTAGTTTGTGGTCAGATCTCACTAGTGACGGGTATACTTCCGGTGTGGAGCACTTTGTCCCCATGTTTGTGATGATCAGGTCTAGTATATTATCTCCCCTTGTGGGAGAGGTGACTAGCTGTTCCATTGCATTTGAATTTATAAATTCCAGGAACCTTTGGGCTAGGGTGTTTGGGCTAGAATAATGCTTCCAGTCTATGTTAGGGTAGTTGAAGTCTCCCAATATGATGGTGTTTGGTGAGACATTCTTGACAACTGTGTGAGCCAAACTATTGACCAGCTATCCCAGTCTTGGCTGGACAGTGTGTGGCTACCAATTTGGATATACAAGTGATTCTTTTGCAATTCTGAGTGTTGAGAGGTAATAGTAGAGGGTTGTCAGTGTACATGAGGCAGTTGCTACATTGCCTTAGGATGCCTAAGTTCACCAGGTTAATAGGAAAAAGCACAGGGAACTGTCTTTTAGACATGTCTGGAGGGGTGGGCATTAATAATAAGTACTGGATCTGTTTTCTTGTAGAACGTTTAGTGCTGGTACACTTTTGTATGCTACAATAATTGCTACAAGATGTCTGGCAAAGTGCTAGACTAATAAGCTAGCAAAAGTGCAGGAGAGGAGAGAACTAGCAGATCTAAGGGAAAAATTGAAGAGCAGACTTTTTGTCACCGCTCAGAAGCTTACAAACAATCCTGGATACAGCAATTCTGTATTTGGACTAGATTAGTTACAGGAAAGGTGGGCAACAAGTGCAAACATGGGCTTTTAAACTAGAAAGTTGAAAGAGAAGGAAAAACTTCCCAAACAGCCAATAAGCTACAATTCCTGGGCCAGAAACCACTCATCTTGTGGTAGATAGGCCACCTAGTGCTTACCACTCCCACTGATAAGCTAGAAGGCTTCCCTCCAACACAGAAAGATTGGGGGGGCTCAGAAACTTACAAACAGTCCTGGATACAGCAAATCTGTATCTGGACTAGACTAGTTACAGGAAAGGCAGGAAACAAGCTTATAATTTTTTTTTTTTTTTTTTAGTAAAGTGAAACAGGAGAAAGGAGGAACAGAAGATAATTCAAGGTTAAGAAGCTAAGTGGGCTGGCCTTCTCAAATGTTCTCTCTGTATTAGGTAGAATGAGCTAATGACAGTAGACTAGGAGGAGTATTCCAGATCAGATTTACAGTAGGGGCAGACAACTGCAAAGCTGCCAAGTATAAGAACAAAGACACCAATAGGGAAGGAGGGTGGGAAACAAAATCAAAATGAGACACCAAGAAAAGCAATGTCTAGAAAATTAATAAATGCAGTAGTTTGTTAACTAAAACAAAAATGAGACACTAAGAAAAGCAATCTCTAGCAAATTAATAAGTGCATCAGTTTGTTAACTAAAACAAAATGAGACACAAAGAAAAGTAATCTCTAGCAAATTAATAAATGCAGCAGTTTGTAAACTAAAACAAAATGAGACGTCAAGAAAAGCAATCTCTAGCAAATTTATAAATACAGCAGTTTGTAACTAAAACAAAATGAGACACAAAGAAAAGCAATCTCTACCAAATTAAAAATGCAGCAGTTCTGTTGATTACCACTGATAACAGATTAAGTGCCAAAAAATAGACTTATAGGCTTTCTGTATCCAGATGTCTATTGAATCAGTCACAGCTTGGCCACCATGATCAGCTAAGATACTGATACAGTCTCACAGAATTGTAAATCCTTATACAGTAGTGTAAAGGAAAACTTAAGAGCCTGAGGGAATCAGATAATACAAAAAGCTGTGCTCACACAACCCCCACTATGAAACCACCTGAACAGGAGCTAGACTATGACCAGAAATATCAAGCAAATAATTAACATCACTACATATTTCTTAACTATCAGTAAAACAGAAGACAAAATGCTACACCAAGAAAAGCTATCTCTAGAAAATTAATAAATGCAGCAGTATGTTAACTAAAACAAAATGATACACCACTTCTCTGAAGTATAGGCTAACACGGAAGGTCTTTGGCTAATGAAGGTCGCAGATGACTGCAAACTAGGAGCCATAATTGAAACTCCTAACGATGTGGACATCCTACAAAAGGGCCTCACTGAGACAGATGCCTGGTGTCAAAGCCATGGCCTCAAGCTCAATGCTAAAAAGTGCATTGTCATCCCCTTTGGTAAAAACTCTGTACCCATGAACTACAACATAGGCAGTAGTATACTTAACACCAAAAGTGTGATAAGAGACCTTGGGACACAGGTGGACAGTAGTCTCTCCTTTGATAATCACATCACCATAGTAGTCAGGAAATCCTTCTACGTGGCACACCTCATCACAAAAGGTTTCTCATCCAGAAAAAAAAGAGGTCATTGTTCCCCTGTACTCATCACTCATTAGACCCATTATAGATTACAATGCCCCTTTTGGTATGTACCTCACAAGACATCTACAACAACTGGAAAGGCCACAGAAATACCTCACAAAAAGGATTACCGGCCTCAAATAGATGCCCTATGCAGACCATCTCAAAAAACTCCAGCTTTACTCCGTCGCATATCGCCTACTCAGAGGTGATCTCTGCCTAACATATAAAGCTATGTCAAACACAGAGCTGTTGGACATGCTCCACTTAAAGAAATCCCATTCCCTCCGAGCTACACGCTCTAGGGACCTAAACCTTGTCACCACAATAAACAGAACATGCCGGAGGGATAGATTCCTGTCCCAGAGACTTCCCATACTCTGGAATAAACTATCTATATCAAACAAAGCTCCTCATTAGCACTCTTCAAGAAAACTCTTGATTATTGGAGGAGAAATAGGAAATTCACCCCGGGGATCACCTCTGTGGCTCTGCTCGACAGTGGCACAGGAAAATAATTTTCTTGGGTGGCAAAAGCCAGGGTACCTTTTTGGCTGGGCTTGTATAGGCCCCAGGGCCGATAGCCTTGTACCTACCTATGAACCTATAAGAAAAGCAATCTCTAGCAAATTAATAAATGCAGCAGTTTGTTAACTCAAACAAAATGAGACACCAAAAAAAGCAATCTCTAGCAAATTAATAAATGCAGCAGTTCTGTTGATTATCACTGATAACAGATTAAGTGCCAAAAATAATACTTATAGGCTTTCTGCATCCAGATGTCTATTGAATCAGTCACAGCTTGGCTACCAAGAGCAGCTAAGATATTGATACAGTCTCACAGAATTGTAACTCCTTATACAGTTGTATAAAGGAAATATAAGAGCCTCAGGCAGTCAGATAACACAAAAAGCTATGCTCACTTAACTCCCGCTATGAAACCAGCTAAACAGGATCTACACAGTGACCAGAAATATCAAGTAAATAAGTAACAACACTACAGATTTGTTAACCATCAGTAAAACAGAAAACAAAATAGGACACAAAGAAAAGCAATCTCTAGCAAATTAATAAATGCAGCAGTTCTGTTGATTATCACTGATAACATATAAAGTGTCAAAAAATATACTTATAGGCTTTCTGTTTCCAGATGTCTATTGAATTAGTCACATCTTGGCTACCAAGAGCAGCTAAGATACTGATACAGACTCACAGAATTGTAACTCCTTATACAATAGTATAAAGGAAAACTTAAGAGCCTCAGGGAATCAGATAACACAAAAAGTGGTGCTCACACAACCCCCCACTATGAAACCAGCTGAACAGGATCTAGACAGTGACCAGAAATATCATGCAAATAAGTAACAGCACTACAGATTTGTTAACTGTCAGTAACATAGAAAACAAAATGGGACACCAAGAAAAGCAGTCTTTAGGAAATTAATAAATGCAGCAGTTTTTTTTAACTAAAACAAAATGAGACACTAGGAAAAGCAATCTCTAGCAAAGTAATAAATGCAGCAGTTTGTTAACTAAAACAAAATGATACACCAAGAAAAGCAATCTCTAGCAAATTAATAAATGCAGCAGATCTGTTGATTATCACTGATAACAGATTAAGTGCCAAAAAGTATACTTATAGGCTTTCTGTTTCTAGATGTCTATTGACTCAGTCACAGCTTGGCTACCAAGAGCAGCTAAGATACTGATACAGTCTCACAAAATTGTAACTCCTTATACAGTAATATAAAGGAAAACTTAAGAGCCTCAGGGAATCAGATAACACAAAAAGTGGTGCTCACACAACCCCAGCTATGAAACCAGCTGAACAGGATCTAGACAGTGACCAGAAATATCAAGCAAATAAGTAACAGTAATACAGATTTGTTAACTATCAGTAAACAGAAAACAAAATGAGACACCAAGAAAAGCAATCTCTAGCAAATTAATAAATGCAGCAGTTTGTTAACTAAAACAAAATGAGACACCAAGAAAAGCAATCTCTAGCAAATTAATAAATGGAGAGCTTGTACTAGAAAATAATGTATTTTATTTGATATAAAGTACTATTTGCAGCAATTGGAACACCTGGTGCAAACAGCTATGCCAATAGGGTGCTTGTGCAGTGGGAGACACAGCAAGTACTAGCAAATAATATAGATTTTCAGAATATTAAGTATTACAAAGATTTGTTGGGTTTTTATTATGGAAAGGTTATAGTACTGTGTTGCCTGTATTTATTTCCCAACCATCTCTTTCTTGACATTTGCTGCTGAATTTTTTGGATGTTAATAGGTTATAGGTTCATAGGTTAGTACTAAGCTAACTGCCCTTACGAGCCATTTTAAGCCTAGCCAATTATCCCTTGTGAGACTCAAACCCTGCACCTTGTGTTTGTAAGACAAACACCTTACCCATTAGGCCACCCTCCCATAATAAAGATGAGGGGCCATAAATTTGTCACTACTATCTACAAAAACAGCAATGCACCAAAAATAAATTTATCCTTTGAAATAGTATGCATCCTGCGCATATATATAAGAATATTATGAAAGGGTAGAGCATGAGATTATCAAGACTGAATAATACAGATTCTGAATGTGATAAAGCCATAATTGATTTTAAAAGAAGATTTTTTAAAAAATGGGGTACTCAAAATGGGAAGTAGATACAAACATTATTGAGGCTTGCAATAATAGGATGGATAAGAACAAAGCCCTATTTCTCTATGAAAAGGGATGAGCTTGGGTCATCTGAATGGATATCTAGGACAACCCCAAAGACGATGGATAAGGTAGGAATGTTATTATGTTACTCCAGTAATGTGAGTTTAACATGTGGAATTATTAGAAAAAATTGGACAATTTTAACAGTCCATGAGAAGATTAAAGGGATCTTGGGTGAACATCCCAGTTTTTTGTTTAAAAATAAAAAGTCTTTGAAACATATGCTCTGCTATAAGGGTAATACAAATCCCAGATTAACATCAAAATGTATAGGTACATTTCCAAGCAGGCCATGTTCAACATGTATATACATTGCTCATGACAATCATTTTATTCATCCAGTCACAAATAAATGTTTTAAACCAGAGTTATACGCAGATTGGTCTAGCAGCAATCTAATGCATTTAACCATGTGTACAGCTTCTCCAAGTTTTTATGTAGGAAAAACTAATCATATGTTAAGACAAAGGATTTGTGAACACTTATCAGATATATGTACATTGAAGGAATGAGTGCCTTGGCCAGACATGTAGATAATTATGGTTCCATACACAATTTTAAGTTCATGTATTACAACTCATTAATGTAGGACTGAGACTGGGAGACATTAAGAATAGGATAGAGCTGAACGAATTATGATGGATGATTTTACTGCAGGCTAATAAAGAATATGGTCTTGATGGACATATACTTTTTAAACCAGCTTTGAAATCTTGACCAATCAAATAAGATAATTTTAATTTATTTTAATTTACTTTTAAATGTGATTAACTGATGTCAATTGTTGATTATTTGAATATATATAAAATAGTGTGTGTTTGGGATTTGTGTATGGTCTGATGAAGTACCTTAAATGTATGAAAGGGCTTACCAAATAAACATTATTTTAGATGTGCTGTCAATTCCTTAAGATTTTGGTGTATTATACTAATATCCCAGTTGGAGTCAATGATTACCTACAATCTGTATTCCTTCAGGCAGCTGTTTGGATACAGGATGTGTATGCCATCTGTGATGTCCATTACTTATATAATGGACTAGAAAGGGCATAGCAGACAGCCCTGATGTATTGATCTGATCACTTTACCTAAGATATAACTCCCTTCACACATTTCAACATAGTTAAATGCCACATATGTGATCCACTAGTCTACCCACTTGGTGATATAGCTGTTTATGGCCACATCTGACAGCTGATTGAACACCTCAGTGTGGATTTGTGTCAAATGCCTTGGCCTGGTCAAGTTCAACAGGATGATAGCATTGTCATCATGCATGCCCTAGATGACCTCTATAAGGATATATATCAGATGTAACAGACATGATGCAGCATTAAAAACTCACACAGGCCATTTGCACACAGCCGGGATATTACTAGTGTCCATTTAGAAAAAGTCCATGATGACATATTGGTCTACCTTAAAGCTGAGGTGTGTCAGGATGTGTCTATACCTGTATGCATAAAGTGCTGTCCCCCCAACTCAGATGGATGCATGTTGACGTACACCCTTCTATGGGAACATAGCCCATGTGCAGGGTGTGTTGAAGTGTGTAATCAACCATAACAGGAAGATGTATGTACTGAGTCATGCCATAGGTGATCTGTGATATTGTCACAGCCCATTGATTCTGTGTGATAAGCCTGGATGAAGATAAAACACTGCATACTGCCTATCTTGATCTGGCATAGGGTTTTGACACACCTACCCACTCAGATATCATTGAGAAACTCTCCCAGCAGGAGATTAACCCTTACATTACTAGATGGTTAACCAATTGGCTCACCGACAGAACACATACCCCCCCCCCCCCTTTTACACACAGGCTGTATGCTGGTTACAGGTTGGCTTCTAAGTAAGGAACTTTTTGCAACTTGTTCTAGTGCTTTTGCATACAGGCAATTTATTGACTTAGAACTTTGGAAGTACCTACTGAGGAAGCAGAGCATATAGTTGTCAGTGAATGGAGGTTTTTCACTCAAGGAGGAAAGGTAGCTGGAAGTGACTTCCAATGAATGAGTAATTTCTTGTCTAATCATATTGTGTCGTTTTTAACTGAACAAAATTAAAAAAATTGTTTTTATTTAAGGAAGGACCTGGAATACATACGTAGTGCTTGCATACCAGCAACTACAAGAAAGGGGATATATAATACCCACTAAACGGACCATCTTGAAGCTACCACGTGGAGGGAGTAGCCTTATTGTGGCTTTTCATTTTCATATGGTGAAAGCATACTCCCTAGGCTAGAGCTTGTTCACTTTATCTTTTCATTTTTATATATTTATGGTAATAAGCCCTGCACACGGACTTTAAATATGGAAGAGATACAAGTATCTAACATAGAGATAAAGAAAAAAGGCCCTCCTTTGACTTTGAACACCAGTAATCCACTACTATCAATAGACATTACTGATGGAGCAGTGGTGGATAATGGAGAAGCAATAGACGTAGCTTTTGAGAACTTATACAGTGATGTTGAAAACGCAGTGTACAAACTAAAAAGATTACAATGGCAACGCTTCCATATGGAAGCCTGCCTTCACCATAATGTCATCCCAAGGAGCTTGAGAGTTAGATGCATGCCTACTTATGGGAACACATACCCGGATTTATTGACCAGATGGCAACAAATAAACATAGAGACCAGTTTTCAATACATGAAGTTACTCATGGAGTACTTCAAACCTCAAGAGACGGAAATCTCACAGTTCATACAGATCAAGCAAAAAGAATTAGAACAGTTGACGCTATCAGATAATGACATAGTCAAACTAGAGAGATTACAGGACAAACTGGATGCCTATGATAATAAGCTCAAAATGATTAAAATAGGTAAACTTAAGAGGGATTTTGATGACTTTGCTGCAGGCCACCTTTTTGAATGGCCCAGGAAAGAAAGACATCAGCAGAAAATAGAAGAGCCTAAATATTTTCGGAAAAGAGGGCAACAGACTGATGCAGGCAAAACGCGGCAGGTACAAGTAGATATACACGCACGAATCATCAGGGATACTATCAACACTGAAGAAGGAGCCAGGAATAGGATGAATAATGGAAGCATATTATTGGGAGACTTAGAAATGATATCTACACCAACAATAGAAGGAAAAGATACCTCACAAGGAGAGAAGAAAGGAAAGGATGCTCCTAAAGGAGAGACAGGAACGGTACCAAAAAAGGCACGATCCATATACCCATCTTTCAACAGCTTCCTTTTCTGTTACAGAACAAAGAAAGCAGAGTACCCAGATCCCTAAGCAGGGAAAGGAAGAAAAGAAAAGTGACTTGGAAGAACCACATCACTTAAAGAATGATTTTAATTCATTGGTGATTGACATCTCTAAATATAAGCTGACTAAAGAAGAAAATGACTTATTACAGAAAGGACTTAGTTTTATACCCTCATTGAAGTCTGAACTGAGCGAGGTGATCACTGACCTTAAAAGTTTTGGAAGAAACATTACTTTAAAATATATTTTTGATGGCAGAATGAATATAAAAGAAGAAAGTAACAGTGGATTGTGTACAAGAAACGTAGTACATTTGTACCTGTAAATCCACCAGCAGTAGAAATGTTTATAACATTATGTGAAGAGGAGATAGCACAAGTGAAGCAGAGTAATGAAGGCAAACAGTTTCATAATATGACTAGGAAAGAAAAAACAGCCCTGAAGGAATTACAGCAAAATGAAGAAATAATAATTAAGCCTGCAGATAAAGGAGGAGCCCTAGTGGTTATGGATAAAGAACACTACAACAGAAAAATGCTGGAAATGCTGAATGATACCTCAACTTACAGAAGAATTAGCATGGCTCAGCTACAAGAGCTAATAAAAAAGTGAAAGATGACTTATATGATAAGTTGATGTGCAGAGAATTAGATGAAGAACTGTTTGAGTTTTTTCAAGTATCCCACCCTACTGTGCCAGAAATAAAAGGAATACCGAAAGTGCATAAAAATCTACTGGATCCACCTCTCAGACCTATAGTATCTGGCAGAGGATGGATCACGGAACCACTTTCAATATATGTGGAAGATGAACTTAAAAAACTTATGCACAAAGCAAGAACAATATTGAAGGACAAGGCACACCTCTTGGAGAGACTACAAGAAACTATGAAAGAGGTGGATAACATCACAGACTTATTATTGGTAACCCTAGATGTTAATAGTCTATTTACATGTATCCCCAATGAATATGGGATAGAAGCTGTAAGGCAGTTCTCATGCACCAACAACATGGCAATGAAAGTTGATGTTATCCGTGGCCTTTTGGACATTATACTAAGTAGTAATGTGTTCTTTTATGACAAAAATATTTATTGGCAAAAATGGGGGGTTGCCATGGGCACCCCCTGTGCCAATAGCTATGTGAACATAGTACTAGCACAGTGGGAGTTACAATGGATGAATAGTAAAGATAAAATATGGAAAGAGCAAGTACTGTTCTATGGTCGGTTTGTGGATGACTTACTATTAATATGGAAAGGAGGAGTCTATCAATACCAACAGTTTCTAAGATATCTAACATCTACAATAGACTTTTTGAAGTTTGAATCCAAGTACTCCCAGGAAAGTATTGACTTCCTGGATATAAATATTATCTTTAAAAAGGGAACTGTAGAAACAGCCCTACCCAGGAAAGCTACATGGAAGAAACACATGCTACATAGAACTAGCATGCACCCCACACATATTTTCAATAACATATTTGAAAATCAAGTCATACACATTTCTAGACTATGTACCAAGGAAGATACATTTCAACAAGAGTTTAACCAATTGGTGGACAACTTAGTAACTAGAGGGTACAGGAAGAATCAGATGGACTTTGAACAAGTGATGGAATTATGAAGAGACAAAGGAAAACCATATTCTCATTATAAACATGTAAAAGGACAGAAGAATAATGAAACCCAAGAGTCCTTAAGATGTATATTAACTTATGCACAATATAATAAACAAATAAACAAAGTTATTCAAAAATATTGGCCAGTTTTAACAGTGGATCCTAAAATTAAAAGTATAGTAGGAGAAAAACTCAAATTCACATATAAAAACAAGAAGAACTTGAAAAGTCTACTGTGTAACAATAGAACAGAAACAACACAGAGAAGTGTAGTAAAGAAAAAAAGGAACTTTCAAATGTGGGAAGTGTAAGGCATGCAAATATATTAATACGACTAATGTGTTCCAACATCCTATCACACATAAAGTATATTCTTACAAAGGGAATGGAAATTGCAGTACTGAGAATGTGATATATATATAGCCAGCTGTGAAGGATGTATGTTGTTCTATGTGGGCAAAACTAACAGAAAGTTCAAAGAACTTATTTTACAGCACCTAAGCGACATCAATAACAAGATAGAAGTTAATGCTTTGTATCAGTATATAAAGCATAATCCAGGGCATAGCTTTAAATTTATGATATTAACTCATGTTTCAGTTACAGCACGAGGTGGAGATTTATTCAACAGAACTGAAAAAAATAGAAATGGAATGGATTATGGACTTACGTGCCAGACAAAGTCCTGGCCTTAACGCAGTAGTCCCCTTAAAACCAGTACTAAAAGAAAGGAGGCTTAGGGGGCGATAATATACTTCTTTCATTAAACCACTAAGAAATAGGACTGAATAACATGACAGCAAAGCTATACAACTAGCTACTAAAGAACATGTGAGAATGGACTCATCCCAAGAGGACAGAATAACCAGTGACATACTTGCAGGAACTCAGGAAGTTAAACTGATTTGGCAGTGTATATAAAAAGACAGATTGAATACAAGTAGTAAGTGTAACCAATGAATAATGAAGGCAGAGAGTCTTATTTGAATATAATACCTCATTGGTCAATATCTAGAATACACACAGTATAAAAGGAAGAGCAAAGCAGATAAACACAGGATCTGAAGAAGGTTTACAACCGAAAGTGCGTATCCGTTCCCGAGTCCGTTTTTGAACACAGGCAGTATGCTTATTTGAAGTTGGCTTTAGAACTAGGACTATTTTGGAACCTGCTCTAGAGACTTTGCAAACAGGCAGTTTGCTTTTTCCAGCTGGCTTCAGAGGAAGGAAGAATCATTCATCCTGGAATTCGTTTAAGTGCACAGGCAGCATGCCGATTTGAAGTTGGTCTTAGACTTTGGAAATTCATTCTGGTGTCCTTGAACACGGGATGAATATTGGAATCAATTGGCTTTAGAAGAAGGAAGAGCTTTGGGACTTACCCCCCCCCCCTTTTTACACACAGGCTGTATGCTGGTTACAGGTTGGCTTCCAAGTAAGGAACTTTTTGCAACTTGCTCTAGTGCTTTTGCATACAGGCAATTTATTGACTTAGAACTTTGGAAGTACCTACTGAGGAAGCGGAGCATATGGTTGTCAGTGAATGGAGGTTTTGCACTCAAGGAGGAAAGGTAGCTGGAAGTGACTTCCAATGATCGAGTAATTTCTTGTCTAATTATATTGAGCCAAGTTACTATAATAAGAAATTTGCTCCGAGGAAAGTGTTATTAGTGTTTGAACCAGCACTTTGAAGTAGGCAATTTGTCATTTTTAACTGAACAGAATTAAAAAATTGTTTTTATTTAAGGAAGGACCTAGGATACATATGTAGTGCTTGCATACCAGCAACTACAAGAAAGGGGATATATAATACCCGCTAAATGGACCATCTTGAAGCTAGCTAGCACGTGGAGGGAGTAGCCTTATTGTGGCCTTTCATTTTCATATGGTGAAGGCATACTCTCTAGGCTAGAGCTTGTTCACTTTATCTTTTCATACTTTGAAAGTTGGTGAATCAACCTGTACCAGTAGGGCTGTCACCACTGGCATACTCCAGAGATCTTTGCTTGGCCCTTTACTGTTTGGAATCTATTTCTCAATAGTTCAGGCCAAAGTATATGGCCCTTGGCTTACCAGATTTGCTGATTCTTACATATTGTGTGCAATCATTGAGTCCACCAATGATGATAACATACTACATGAGGAGGGGCTAACACAGACAAATGATTGGTGAGAAATCCACACAATCTACAAATAAGTGCAGAAATGTGTCTTTATTTTGTTCTTCTGAAAAGTGGAATTCCATGCTAATTACAGTATTGACAATAGTTCTGTTATGCTGAAACCCAGTGATGTAAGTACTGGGAACACATGGTAATAGCAATCTGAACTTTGACCACCAAGAGTCCATACTGGTATTGAAAGCTTATGCTGTGTACATCACAAGTCATGCCATCATATTCAGATCTTAGGCTTGTATGACAGTACTGTACCTAAACTAATCAGAGCACAAATAGGTTCATAGGATAATACTAGGCTATTGGCCCAGAGGCCCTTATAAGCCTAGCCCAGAATTTCCACCATGTTCCCTCAAAGTCAGCATTTGTTTCCACTGTCCAGCAGGGACACAGGTGGGATCCCAGGGGTATATTTTCTGTTTCCGATACAGTCATCCAGGTTCCGCTTAAAGGTAGCTAGAAAGGTACTCTGCTTGACATGGAGAGGGAGTCTGTTTCACAGATGGAGGATTCTTTGGGACACAAATCTATCCCGCCAAGTTCTATTAATGTCACTGATGAGGTTAAGGCCTTGCATGTGGGTTGCACGAGTGGAGTTTGTCTTACAGATATGCAGCAACTCCATCAAGCCTGGGTCTCAAATGGCCTTGTATGCCACACACTGGTAACCTCTGAGCAGTCTGTATGAGACTGAGTAGACGGACAGGGCTTTTAGCCTATCTGTATAGGATAGGTGTTTGAAACCCTGGATTTTCCTAGTCAGGAACCTCTATGGTCTCTCCAGCTGCTGCATATGCTTGGCAAGGTACATGCCGAAGGGGTCATTGTACTCAATAATGGGTCTGATAAGGGAGGAGTACAGGGATGTCATGACCTCCTTGTTCCTGGATGAAATACCCTTATTTATGAGGTGGGCCATGTAGAAAGCCTTCCTTGCAATGGAGGCAACGTAGTGGTCAAAAGTCAGGTTTCGTGCCCAAGTCCCTCTTGACTGATTGCATGCTTAGTATGTTGTATTAATGTGATAATTAGTGGGGATGGCATTTTCCCCAAAGGGAATAATGATGCATTTCTTGGCATTCAGTTTAAGGCCATGCTTCTGGCACCAGTCGTTAGTTTGGGTAAGGCCCTCTTGGAGGATTTTCACATCACTAGAGGAATTTAAGACAGCGCCCAGCTTGCAGTCATTTGCACACTTGGTCAGCCACAGAATACTGATTTGGGCTTGCACCTCATAAAAGTATATCACAAATAGTAGAGTTCCCAAGACCAATCCTTGGGGTACACTGCTAGTTACGGGTCTACTACTAGAGGTGGCTTCCCCTACTTTGACTGAGTGGATTCCACCAGTGAACCAGTTAGATACCCATCTGGTAACATATGGGTCATTGCCTAGCTGTAAGAGTTTATCTAGTATGCCTGAGTGGGGAATAGTGTCAAAGGCTTTGGCTAGGTCAGGGTAAGTGGTGTGCACTGTCCTCCCCTCATCCATGGCTTTTGTGACTGTTTCAAAGAAGTCAACCAAGTTTAACAGGCATAATCTTCCTTTGACAAAATAAACTGTGTGGGGTCAAGTGTTTGGAGGTTGCCAATGTCCTTGTTTACAAGGTCCATGATAATGCATTCCATGGCCTTGTAGGTCAGGCTAGTTAGACTGATTGGCTTATAATTGCTTGCGACAGTGAATACTCCACCTTTGTGGCTGTCCTCCATTCAGCTGGGATGAAGCTGGTGCTCAGGCTTTGGTTGAATAGGGTGTCTAATGGAGCTGAGAGCTCATGCCTGAATTCATGTAGGATACAGCCAGGGATGGTATCAGGTCACATGGAGACTGTATTTTTTGTCTTTGAGAGGGCATTAAGGACCTGCTCCCTGATGATTAGAGGAGTGGGAGCAGGTGCTGGGGATGTCCTGGTTTACTGATGGGGAATGAAATTTTCACTGAACCTGTCTTCCAGTAGGTTGGCTATATCTATGGCATCTGTGTATGTATAAAAATTAAACAATGGTTTACAATTTTAAGAAATTACATGATTGTACTTTAGAGCCATCTTGAGTTTTAGGTGAAAAAGGCATCAGTTTAATATGCTAGTAAGTGTTTACTTTAAGAAACAATTAATTAATGAGTGTCAGTTAAGACTTTTCACATGACTTCTATATAAATATCAGTGGCACAAGTAAATTGTATATGATGAAGTTTAGCTACCAGCTAAATGCTTAATGTGAATGTGGTTTATGTTTTTAAAGTTTACAGTGATTTATTTTAAAGAGGAGTAAACCTGCGGCTTTTTTGTTTGTTGTTTTTATAAGTTTTTTCATTTACCTTTGATTGTGGATCTGTGTATATGGTGTTATTGACCACCAGTTCAGGGCAGATTTGGTGTTACCTTTGAGATTGTGGACATAGGTGAAGAAGGCCTTGTGATTGTCCTTCGTGGATGTGGGAAATTTGAACTCAAAGTTAACCTTAGAGGATTTCACCAGTGACCTTATTTGCTTGTTCAGACAAAGGAGAGATTGCTTCCAACTTGGCACCTGATCTTTCTTGGCCCTGGATAACAATTTATTTCCTTCTGTTATAGCTTGTTTATTGCTGCTGTCCACCAGACAGATTTACTCTTCCTTGAGGAAGATGATTTGGTCCTGTCAGGTATTGCTGAGTCCATAGAGCTATGTAGCTGCTCATATAGTTTTTTGGTGTAGGCTTGGACATTAGTGCTAGTTACAACTGAAGGAATGGTGGTTGTGAAGCTGCTTATACCTGCTCTGAGGAGATTGTAGTCAGCTTTGGAAAAGTTTTTTCATTTGACCCTGACAAGGGGGAGGGGTCAGGGGACATGGTGACTTCAAAAGTGATCGCTTTATGGTTCGATATTACCAAGGAGCATGACACTGTAGGAGTGCTACAGTGGCTACTCGTGTTAGTTATGACCAGGTCCAGGATATCTTCATCTCTCGTAGTGGTGTCGACCAGCTGATCCAATGCATTGGCAATGACAAAATCGAGAAATCTCTGGGCATTCATGTTTTGGCTAGAATAGGTCTTTTATTCTGTGGTTGGGTAATTAAAGTCACCCAGGATCAGGGTAGAGGGTTGAATCTTGATGGATTCAAGTAAGTCCTGATAGGTAGAGTGGGCTTCCTCAGTCATGATTGGGGGACTGTAGATAGTTATGATTTCAATAGGTGTTTTGTCAACAGTTAACTTCACTTGGAGTGTCTCCTGTGTGTCATACCATTTGACCAGCCTGGAGGTGTTTATGTCTTTGATAAATATTGAAACTCCACCTCCTTTGGCTTTGTAGCCCTCCAGCTGGGATCTGGAAGTATGGTAGGATGAGTACCACGGTATGGTTGGAGTGCTCTCCACAGCTTTTAATCAGGTTTCAGTGACTGCACAAATGTCAGCATCCTCTAGGGCAAGGAATGCTTGCAATGAGTGCAGTTTCATGGTAAAACTCCTAGCATTTAGCAGCATGACCTTTAAATTTCATTTATAAGAATTTTTCATGTTGGTAATTTTGTGCTCATGACTTTGCCTAAAACAGGCACTATTGGGGATGCAAGAGCCTTTGCCAAAAGCCTAAAGCCCAGAGGAGACAGATGAAGGCCATCTCTGGCAAAGCATCTTGGTCTGTCAATCATGTCCTCCCAGGCTGTCAGGTACTGACATTTGCATGTACCTCACCAGAAACATGCAGCAGCTGGATACATCACATGGGGTTTCTTATCAAGAAAACACAGGGCCTACAAAACATGCTATGATGTATGTGGGTAGACTGAAAGCCATGACACTGGATCTGTATCATATGGGATGAGGTGATTTCTGCCTGGCCTCCAGGCTAGTCTCTGACCCTACCCTGGTGGAAAAATGTTAATCCACAAATCAGATATACCTGATGACATCAGCAGTGGCTGTTGAGGAGAATATGGTAATAACAGTGTCCCACATGCTGGTGTAAAAGGCTCTCTGTAATGTCAAGCAAGTGCACAAACATACTTCCAGTTAACTGCAGAGAAAATCGAACCACTACCTAAGTACACAGACTACAGAACACAGTACATTACACAAGTGCCACAGCACAAGGCTTACTTTTACAAGACTGCAGGTCAGCTTATACTAGTGTTATAATAAAGTGTTTGGTTCATAGGTTCATAGGTTCATAGGTTGGTACTAGGCTATCAGCCCTAGGGCCTATACAAGCCTAGCCATAACAATTCCCTGGCTATTTCTTCCCACATTATTTACTTTCCTGGACCCCTGTCTAGTAGGGCGACTGACGTGATCCCTGGGGTGAATTTCCTTTCTCCCAGCCAATCGTCAAGGTTCCTCTTGAAGAGGTCCAAAGAGGCACTCTGCTTGACATGTATGGGCAATCTATTCCAGAGTCTGGGGAGTCTCTGGGTCAGGAACCTATCCCTTCAGCATGTTTTGTTTATTGTGATGACAAGGTTTAGATCCCTGGAGTGTGTAGCTCTGAGGGATTGGGATTTCTTTAAGTGTAGCATGTCCAACAGCTCTGGGTTTGACATGGCCTTGTATGTTAAGCACAGATCGCCTCTGAGTAGACGATATGCGACAGAGTATAGCTGGAATTTTTTAAGGCGGTCAGCGTAGGGCATCTGCTTTAGGCCTGTGATTCTTTTAATGAGGTATTTCTGAGGCCTTTCCAGTTGTTGCAGATGTCTTGAGAGGTACATACCAAATGGGGCGTTGTATTCTATAATGGGTCTAATGAGGGATGAGTACAGTGGGACAATGACCTCTTTTTTTCTGGATGAAAAGCCCTTCATGATGAGGTGTGCCACATAGAAGGATTTCCTGACTGTTGTGCCAATGTGGTTATCGAAGGTGAGACCACTGTCCACCTGTGTCCCTAAGTCTCTTATCACACTTTCTGTGTTTAGTGTACTGCCACCTATATGGTAATTCATGGATACATGTTTTTTCCCAAAGGGGATAACAATACATTTCTTGGCATTGAGCTTGAGCCCATGGCTCTGGCACCAAGCATCTGTTTCTGTAAGGCCCTTTTATAGAGTATCCACATCATTTGGGGATTCAATAATGGCTCCCAGTTTGCAGTCATCTGCAGACTTTGTTAGCCAGAGTCCCTTAGTGTTGACCTGTACTTCAGAGAAGTAGATGCCAAACAAGAGCGGCCCCAGGACTGAACCCTGAGGTACTCCACTTGTCACTTGTCTGGAGCTGGATTTGGAGTCGGCTACTTTTACAGTGTGGGTTCTATCAGTAAGCCATTTAGCAACCCATTGGGTGACATAGGGATTAATGCCCATTAATGGCTTTTATCTTGTCTCCTGAGTCATTGTAGTGTTACTGGTTTGGTTACATTAGTTTGTTTTTCCTGTAAAAACACAAGTACCTTTATTGAGCATAGTTAGATGGTCATTGCTAGCACAGTAATTTTGTGATCAGCGCTGACTGGCCCTGTCCTTGAGGGACACAGGTGCCACCCCAGGGGTGAATTTACAATCAGCCATCCAGTTGTCAAGGTTGCGCTTGAATAGGGTCATTGAGGAACACTGCTTCACACGCAGTGGGAGTCTATTACAGAGGAGTGGCAATCGCTGGGAAATATATCTGTCTCTCCAACATGTTCTGTTTTTGTCACAGGCTAGGTTGAGATTCCTGGAGCAAGTTATTTGTGTCCAAATTGATTTGCAGATGACCAGCATTTCCAGTAGGGCAGGGTCTAAGACTGCTCTGCAGGCCAAGCATAGGTAACCTCTCAGCAGCCTGCATGATGCAAAGTGCAATGACAGGTCTTTTTGTCTTTCCATGTATGTCATGTTTTGGTGGCTGTGGATTCTCCCAGTCACAAACCTCTGTGTTTTCTCTAGTTGCTGTAGGTGTCTGGTGAGGTACAGACATAATGGATCATTGTTCTCAATTAGTGGTTGGATAAGGGTAGAGTACAGCAGAGCTGGGACCTCCTTGTTCTTGGATGTGATGGCCTTATTTATGAGGTGCACAATGTATTAAGTGTGTCTCACCACTATGGACACATAGTGATTGAAGTGCAGATTGCTATCAATGTGTTTCCAAGTCTCACAACACTGTGTTTGAGCTTAGAGGGGTGCTATGTATATTATAACTAGCAGGGGTAGTTCATTGCCAAAGGTGACAATGAGGCATTTTTTGCTTTAAGGTTCAGTCAGTGAGTTTGGCACCAATCATTTGTCTGCTTATGGGTCAATAATTCTAGTTCTGCATATTATCAGAATGATGTGCATTGCATACCACACAACATTTGATATTAATTTCTGTAGTGTAGGTGATATATGTGTGGAAAAAGTACTGAGATACCAGGGTTGCAGTGTTTAGGGGAGGCAACACATGGATATATTGTAAATATGTGACATATCGTTAGATAGGGCCTTCAGTTTGTTATGTTTCCACATGTAATTTCATTTCATAGACAGGAAATGGACAGTAAACAACAGTAATACATAATAATACTTACTTTTCCATAGTGAGGTATGCAGCAGGCTTGCAAAATTGTTGACAAAGTGTTTGTACATGCGAGATACACATTTTCAGTACTTTCCATGTTTGTGCATAATTAAGCAGTATGCAAACACGAGCCGCATTGCAAGAAGTTTGAGAGTTAGTACTGAGTCTATGAAACACATCTGCTGCTTAACTGACTCTGTGGCAGCAGTTGTAAATGCATTGACAAATTCCATTTTGAGCCCAGATGATACTGGGTTTGAATCCAGGTGTAGCTAATACTTGATGCTGTGTGTTGGAAAGCACAGCAGGTTAAGCAGCATTGCGCAAAGATAACTGCAGCATTGTACTGCCGCTCACCATTGTTGCTCATTTGTGTGCGATGCAAAACTCCTTGCAAACACAGAGCCCAAAAAGAGAAGGGATCCATTGCTTTTTCTGCAACATATGCTGTGTGTGATTCTATTTTCTGACAAGAATAAGGTGTTAAAATGGGACAGAGAGGAAAGTGGTGAAATGGGGAGCAAGCAGGGGGAAGAACAAAGTGAAAGGAAGGCAGGAATATGCAGGAAGGATGTTGGAAAGAACCATAGCTATCCATTTCTTTAAGTGTAAACTGAAAATATATGCAAAATATTAACTGAATTTTAACTGTCACCTCCACAAAGAGGGAAGACAACAAAGCAATCATGTTGCATAGCCAATTGGACCAAATCAAGTGTATCAAGAAGACGTGTGCAAAATGGAGAGCTATGTAAAGGACAATTTTTTTTTGTGGGATAAACAAGAGAAGAGACAGGGATGGTGATGGACGCAAAAAGTTGGGGACACCATAATTGGGGTAAGGGAGGGGACAATGCAGGTTCATGGACATCAAGCTTGGAGACCGTGAGAATTAAGTCCTCACCCATTGGACTGTCATCACTATCTCCTTAATCTGCTGGTACATACATACATACATACATACATACATACAAATATTTCAAGCACTGGCATTAATACCCTTCTAGTTTGCCAATATACCACAACACTTGTTCCTATAATAAGTGCCCAGGCTATTCTTAAAAATATCTAAACTAGTACTTGCTTTAATGTAATTTGGTAGTCTGTTCCATGCTACTCTGTCAGAGAATCAATTTAGCACACTTCTAATTCCTACAGAATCTTCTACATAGGTTGTTTGATGATTCTCTAGTACTTTTTGATAACCCCAAACATTCCCAGAGGTAGTTGTCTCTAAATGCCCTAAATACTTGAAAAAAATCTCGTCTTAGATGTCTGTAAGAGACACTGTACAAGTTTATATATTTTAATCTTTCATAATGACTTAAATTTTCACATCAATGGATGTCCTTGGTATATTTCCCCTATGCTGTTTCCAGTTTACTCATGCTAGTTTTCTTATAGGGTTTCCATATTGTTATTCAAAACTCAAGTTTGCATCTAATGTAACTAACAAACAATGACTTCATCATTTGTGATTTCCTAGACTTTATAAATCTTTTTTTACAGCCTATAGTTATATAACTATCATTAAGCAACTGGTTGATATGATTAGAAAAACTCATAGGTAAATCTACCCATATACCCAGGTCCTTAAATGAGTGTACAATTTTAATCACTGTGTGCTGTATTAAATAGTCATCTTTCAATTTATATCTCGCTGGTGGCTGGAGTGCTTAACATTTCCTTCTCCTACAGACCATGAGGGAGACCAGCCTCTCCATCCTCCATAGGCATACACCAATGGTGTGGTGCATGACCCTACCACAATCCCTGGCAACTCCCTGCAGGTGATGAAATCACCATGCCTGCCACTGCTCCTGAAGGCTACCACTGCACCAGCCTCTGGGGCAGTACTACCTGAGGGCACAGGTCATGCAGGGGCATCAAACACAGTGCTGCCGGGTTGGCTCCCAGACATGCATCATTGTTGGATCCAGTGGAGCAGGGGCAGGCTGATCCAATAGGGCTAGCCTACCTCACTGTGCTAACATGGAGACATTTTGACAACACATAACAGAAAATAAAAAAGAGAGATAAGGGTTAGGGTGAGAGAAAAATAGATAAAATTAGTATCATCATATATGAAATACAATGCATTAATATAATTTTATGACTCTTTTATCTGAAGTATTACATTTAAGTATACATCCTAACAGATCACACTATACTACAGATTGCTGCAAGTAATCCTTGAAATGAGCATATGTTGCACATATGCATGTTCTAGTTATACAGATTACAGTTTACAGCAGGGCATTTGTGCCACCGGTATACATTTTTTTAATTTAAAGTAAATATTATTGAACAACAAATAACACTATTGTATAGTTGTGGATTGTGGTATTTGAACCCATAACCTCTGACTACAGTCTAATATTGGGCTCTTACAACTGGTTTGTGCTACAGACTTATGTATGCACACCTGCTTTTACAGTTGGGATATGCAGGCTCAATTTGACATAACTCTATAAATGACCAATACAAATAACACTTCTCTTCTGCAAGGTGCCACACAGGAGGGTTGGTAGGGATGCTCAGAGGAGGCCTGTTATCCATTCTCTACCTGAGCTAGATATCTCTTTCTGTGCCACTCAGCGTATGTTTAGGGCCATCATGGAGGCACAGGTATGTTTCTATAAGTGCTCCAGAGAAATGCTTAGGGCTGTAGATGTGGCACAGGCTGACATGTGTGACTGCCTCCACTGTGTTGCTGATTCAATGGATCGGATGAAGGAAACATTGGAAGGAGAGATGTCTGTGATGGGATGTCTGCTGGAAAGGGATGGCATACTCATGGGCCTAGGTCAGCCACAACCAACATGGTCATGCCCGATCATGCCACTGCTCTGTCAGTGGGTGGGCTGTCCAAACCCAGATGTGGCAGGCCTTGAGGTCATGGTCCTGTGCATATGGGCATAATTTTGAGGGGAGCTCATCCAACAGACATGTTATGTTCAGGTAGCAGCAGTGCATCTGACCGTGGGTGTGGATATGCCAGTGTAACTCCTGGCAGAGCCAGTTCTTGTGGTCGGGGATGACAATGAAGAACTGCCACCTCTACCAAGAATGGTTCACACCTGTCTACACACACACACACACACACACACACACACACACACACACACACACACACACACACACACACACACAACAGTGCAACTTAAAACTCATTTTGTCTCACTGGCTATTTGTTGGTTTATCCAAATGTCTGCCTGCTTCTCTTTCTAACTCAGACATACTCACTGACCTTTTGTGTCAGCCTAGGTGTCCTGCCCAACACCCTATGCAAGTGATATCTGTGCCATATCCCTGTTTTGTATATTTTGGATTCAGGAATGAATAAGCTTTTTTTCTGATGCTCTGGGTGCATAACTGACTTAGTGCTTAGTATATCTGTATTTGTAATGTTGAACAGCTAATTGTACCTTTGGCTTTTATTGGTCTTAGAAAGTTAGACAGTTGATAGCATCAACATTTTCCAACTTTATTGTGAATGATCTTGTAAGGGTTGTGAAGTCTGAAACTGCAATGTGTTTCATTACTTTCAAACTTCTCTCTTTAATGATTTTCCAATACAAACATATGGTGGTCAACTGAGGTCATGCAGTGACCATCACTACTTTTGAGAGGTATGACTGTGAATCTTTGATGCCTGTGGCCTACTACTTACTAATGTATAAGTCAAATAAGTTTCTGCTGTCAAATGTTAAGGTCATTTCTATACAAACTCTCCCCTTTTACTTGCTTACACTACTAAGTAAGAAAATTCAAGAATATTCCAGTCATTCATATCATTACAAAATACACTCCAAGTTCAACCCTTAACTTGTAAATCTAGCAGTTGTAATTGTTTTAGTTCAGGGCTGACTCTGTCTGATGCAAGCAGTATACATGGGGACATAAAGGTTGTTAGAGTTGCCTGGCATCAGTGTTATGTGCATAGGGGAAGGTTTTAGGCCCTTAGTGGGTGAGTGTGCTATGCATTGTTTCTAAGCAAATGCAAGGGCATCTTAAGGATGCCTACATGTGCCTACACCCACAGCAACTGTTGGTTCCCCTTTTGACTCCTCATCTGCTTGTGGCTGTGGTGACTTTGGTAGTGGTAGTGGAATGTGTGGTCCTTCTCATTGTTGATCCTGCTGAAGCTGTTTTCTCAGGAAGATGTCATGTAGCATGGCACATACTGTGAATATTTCAGTACATGTCCATGGATTGTTCTGCAAGGCTCCCCCAGATGTAGCTAGGCTCTAGAACCATGACTTCAGCAGCCCAAAAACATAGTCTGTGATACTTCTGGTTTGAGCATGTGTCTCATTATAGCATTTTTCAGTGGGTGTGTGTGCATTTCTGATGGGTACCATCAGCTACAGTTCCAGTGCATAATCTGCATCCTCCAGTAAATGCCACTGTAGGATATTCCCCTAGCAAACATCTGATACAGTTGGGAGGTTTTCCAGATATGTGAGTTCTGGTAACTGTGAGGTCTGCCAGCACACATGGTCAAAATGACTCCCTTGGCATTACATATGACTTGGCACTTGGCAGTTAATAGAGTGAAAGCCCTTTCTATTAATATACAGCCTTCCTTGTTCCCCAGGTGGTTCTTTAATTTCTACATGTGTGCAATATATCTCACCCAGTACTTCAGGGTAGTGTGCTACAGTGTAGACCTCCTGCATATTTCTGGCCCTATCCTCAAGAGTATGGGGAAAATATATATGATCACTAGCATGTTGCAGCATAACATTCAAGAATTGATGGAGGATCCTGGATGCTGATGTCTGTGACACCCCCAGAATGTCAGCTGTTGGTCTCTGAATGGTACCTGTAGCTAAGATTCTAAGTACTACACATACCTTTGTCTCCACTTGGATGGGTCCCCCTCAATTTTCCCTGGCTCTGAATTGAAGGTAAAAGAGGTTTCAGAGTACCTGTGGTGTGTATCTATCTATTCTGTAGTGCTCTATAATTTCCACATCATGTAAGTTGTAAATCACACAGGGTCTGAAAACTCTTCTCCTACTTGGCCATGGTCTATTAGCAGCATCAGCAGCATAGACTTGCCTTTTTCACATTCACATGAATTAAATTAACAGCAGCCCCTAATATTGTTTCTTTGTAGACTCTTTTCCATGGTTGTATTCCAATAGGTTTTAGAATTATGAGGAAAAACCAGCACTGAGTCCACACAGTGGCTTTATAGCTTGTTGAATAGCTCCTCTATCTTGGATTAGTTGATTAGGATACAATTCAGCTGCTTATCACAGTGTTTACCTTGTTTGTGTGCTGTGTGTGGCTCTACACATCATGTAGTGCAGCTTACTGAATCCAAAACAGTGTGCTACCATGTCAACATCACTGCGAGATGCACACACAGTGTAAATGGACCATGTAGGCTTTATTGAATCTGGCTGAAAGACTAAATGGGTTTTATTAGGGTCTATGTTAAATATTTGAACATCCAAAATGTTGAATGTTACATGGTCGAGACTAAATGTTCAACATTTGGATGTTCGAATATGAAATAAAAAAAACAAAAAAAAAGAAAGAAAAACACACCTTAACAGTGCGAGCAAGCCCCCCTGCACCCCCACACCCCCTACTTAAATATACCAACTCCAAGACTGCACCTCAGTGCAGAAAAGGAAAATTTTCCCATTCTGCACCATAAGGCGCCATTGAAAGTCAATCTTCGAACACCTGAAATTTCGAACGTTTGGTCTCGACCATGTAACATTCAAAATTTTAAGCATTCGAAGAATTGACATAGACCCCTATATCATTAATAGAGCAGCTCTTGGTAATAGGGTTCCTATCAGCATCTCGAATGCTGACAATATCGAATATGATATTCTCGCTGCGAGAATGCCGAAAGTGCAGAACATCGAACGGGTAAAGAGAAATCTCCATAAGGGGAGATTTCCATTTACTTCAATGTAGTGCAGTCTTGGAGTTGGTATATTTAAGTAGCAGGGGGTGTGGGGGTGCTGGGGGACTTACCCCCCCCCACCTACATCCTTTAGTTTTTTTGTTTTTGTTTTTTTTTTTGGTGTTTTTTTTTTTATTGGCATTTGAAAATTTAATAGTTCAATCATTTCAGTTCGATATTTGGTGATTCAAACTATTAAATTTTTGAAATGCTGATACAGACCCTGGTAATATATTAAAGGAGTAATTATTATTATAGATTTTGCAAATTAGAGTAAAAAAAATAGTTAGTCTTGATATATATATATATATATAGAGAGAGAGAGAGACAGAGAGAGAGAGAGAGTGTGTGTTCAATTCGGTTGAGTGGATTTATTTGCTCAAAAGATGAAAAAAATGTTAATTTTCCAGAGGAATTCATAATTTTAATTAAAACTGTATAGTGAAATTCTAAAGTGTGTATTAATATAGGTCCCGTTTTGTCTCAATTTTTTGATATATGTAAAGGAACTAAATAAGGATGCCACCCCTCACCTAGTTTGTTTGCTATTGTATTTCAGCCTTTTTCAAATAGTATTAGAACAAATATTTTAATAGAAGGATTTGAATTTTTTTCAAATTATCACTCAAAAATATTACTTTTTGGTTATGATATCTTATTACCTATAGGAGATATTAACTCCTCTATTTCTAAAGTTAATAAAAATTATTTCAGTAGATATATTTTTTATAATTTAATGAAAAATAAAACTGAATCTATGCTAACAAATAAAATAATTAACCCAGTGTTAATTTAAAAGTATAGTTTTATTTGGGAAAAAAGAGAACTTAAATACTTGAGCATATTAATTAAACCAAGTATTAATTTAATTAATAATAATCTTTGTAATCTATTAACCAACCATCTAATTTGACTAACAACTGGAATCAAAATGTGTTTTCTTTTAAAGAGAGATTACCTTTAATTAAATGATTATTTTACCAAAAATATTATATATTACAATCTTTGGTCTTATTACAAGATAAATCTGTTCTTAAAAACTACAAAATATTTTAATTTCCTTTTCATGATTTTTCTCTTAACATTTCATAATGGAACTATGTTTGATTCTGGGAATTTGGGAGATTAGAATCTTGGAATCTTATGCATTGAGTATTAATACCAATACCTTTATTGCTTGGCTTCATCAGTTTTATGCAAATAAGTTTAAATGTATGCCTTAGCAAATATTAAAGCTAATGTATAGCAATTTAGATTTTATTTAATTAGGATACATTTTATGGCTAATTGGTTCTTTTTTAAAGAGGACCATTACAGCTGAGGTCAGAAATTAGATGTATAAGGTTCCAATAATTAGAAAGTGGAAATGTATGATTTATACACTAGCTTATTCTACTAATTTTATTGAAATCCTGAAGAACATATTAAATTTGAAAAATACTGACATTATTTTTGTTCTGATTGTTTAGACAATAATAAAATGTTATATGTGGTAGTCTTTTCTTAATGAATAAAATTTAACATTCTGATAATTTCATAAGATAAATAGTAATAGAAAAATGTAAGGATTACTTATGTGCTTTGAAAATTATTAACTTGTTTTAGTTCCTAAAATGTATACTTACATAACAGATGTTATTAAAGGAGATATAGTAAATTAAATTTGTTTGTCTCTTTTGAATAAAAAAACTATAAATGACAGTAATAATAATAATAATAATTACTATTATTACTGAAACGTTTTAGAATCTTCTAATTTACATAGGTAAATTGATGAAAAGAATTAAAAAATGCCCTTAAAATCTATAGTCATCACTTCCACTAGTTTATATTGGAAGGTTTTCACAAGGAAATATTTATACAGAGTATTTATAACACTTCGCAAGTTATCTACATTTATCAAAACTAATGATTGAATATGCTGGAGATGTAATAAAAACGTTAAGGCAGATTGGGAACACATTTTCTTTGATTGTGAGAAAATAAATGTATATTCAAATAACATGTTAGGCTTTTTCAAAGGTTTATGGTCAGATAAATTCATTTTAAAATAAGAATCGATATTATTGAACATTCCTGTCCCCATGGTTATTTAAAAAAATAAATAAAACAAATATTTTTGCTTTGGAGTCCCCTCACAGTTGACCAAAACAGTTCTAATTCTGTTACATTGTTCAGAGATTATTTAGATCTTGCTGCTATTATATGTAAAAGAAGAAATTAGTTCTTTCAAAACAGAAATCTATAAATAGGAATTTAAATAATAATAATACATAGACAAAACTAGATATGTTACTATCCAAATATAAGAAGGTATTTTTATGCTTAACCTCTGTAACTTTGTTAAAGTCATACTTTAGCAGTTAGAAATATTCATCTCTTTGTAAATACTTTATATATATATTTTAAAAAGTTTCAATAACATTTAAAAAAAAAAGGAAAGTCAGCTATGAAAGAACATAAAGAACTTATGAATAAGCAAGTAGGAAGTTTTAGAATGTCACTGGAGAAAAACATGTAACCACATAAGAATAAGAATGAAGTAGTACAAAGCTGGAGACATGGAAGCATGGGGATTTTTACTTAGGAGCCATAAGGATGACATGCTTTTACAAGATCTATGATGATATTAGAAAGGTGTGTTTTTTTGTTGTTTCTTTTTAGTGCACAAAATGTTTCCTGAATAGTCATGTGGACTGAGGTGGAATGTCCCACAAAACTGATTAACTGAGACATTTATAAATTTGTCTCATATACAGCCCTTAGTGATGACTGCAGCCTTCAATTATAGACAATTTCTCCAACATCATTGACCATGCTACATGTTATTCAATGTACAGCATTATTTGAGGGTATCAAAGTTAATGTTTTAACACCGATTGATCTGCCATATTTTGTCATAGTATAACTAAACTGATCTAAGACTGATAATGAAGTATAAGGGCATATAGGTTCATAGGTTCATAGGTTGGTACTAGGCTATCAGCCCTAGGGCCTATACAAGCCTAGCCATAACAATTCCCTGGCTATTTCTTCCCACATTATTTACTTTCCTGGACCCCTGTCTAGCAGGGCGACTGACGTGATCCCTGGGGTGAATTTCCTTTCTCCCATCCAGTCGTCAAGGTTCCTTTTGAAGAGGTCCAAAGAGGCACTCTGCTTGACATGTATGGGCAATCTATTCCAGAGTCTGGGGAGTCTCTGGGTCAGGAACCTATCCCTCCAGCATGTTTTGTTTATTGTGATGACAAGGTTTAGATCCCTGGTTTGTCTGAATGTGCAATGCAGGTTGCTGGAGCAAATGTTGCATTAAATAAATTGCAGTATTATAGAGATTACTCCCAGTGTCTTTTTTAACACAAGAATACCTCCTCAAAGCAAGTGAAGCTACATGCATGTTGAAGGTAGTTGTGGAATTTTTGAAAATCATCAGTAAACTGTTACTTCATATTCATTCACAACATCAATGGTTTGAGAAAGAGAAACATTACGACCTTTACATAAATACAATACTTCTTCAAAGAGGAGGATAGTAGAAATATAGGCAATTAGTGGTTAAAATTTCCTAGATTTAGTACAATAAATTACTCAAAACTAAATAACATCAGTAGAGATATTGTTCTTAGTGACACTAATCCAGTGACAGCAGTGAATGAATTCCTCAGTCTACTACAACACATATAAGATAGGATCTTAGCAATGGAGCAAGGTCTTCTTATGAAGAAATCATTCCCAATGTTAACAGATGATACTGGACAGTTATAGAAATATGAAAAAAAAGCTTTGAAACAATTAAAAGTTCATCCAGGCAATGTCACTGATAAATAAGTATTTCAGTTGCTGAAACAGAAAGCTAGAATTGCTACAAATTCAGCTAAGACTATATTCATAAAAAATGCATAAAACAATGGTCTACATGAGCAAAAAAAAAATTCAAACATGCTCAGCTCTTTCACTAACAAACTTGAACATTCAATAAGTATACAGCATACATTTTCAACCATAAAAAGATCCGGATCATAATTTCCAGATTCCCTCAACCTTCAAACTTCTACTTCATGGATTCTGCTCCTAACAACACAATAATTGTATAAATATTTCTACTCATTAAAACTGATCTAACTCCCTTCTACTTTAGTTGCATCATGCCAAATGCATACAAAAAAGAAACTTAGAAGCTATTAATATTTACAAATCAGCAAAATACTTGCATCCACATTCTTCCAAAGCATTATGTCACATTTACAATTTGGCATTTACTTCAGTTATAATTCATATAGCTACAAGCATGCAAAAAATATATATATTCCTAAATCCAAAAGAAAAAAATGCATCTAATTATGAACCTTTTTTTATATTCTGTACTCTTGCTAAAACTATAGAAAAAGTATGCAAAAACCTGTTAATGGACTATGTATCAACATAATGCCTACTATCACATAAACGTTGCTGATTCAGAAAATGATATAATACTCATAGTGCTTTTTATCCTGTTGAAAGACACAACAACTAATTACATTTACAATGCTGCTGAAAGAGACAAATTTACTGGAGTATTATTTTTAACCTTAAAATGTGCACTTTGATCAGAAAATCATTCACTCTAAATACAAGCATTAAGTCATTTTGGCATTATTATAACAACATTAAAATGGTTCACTACATAATAATGTTTATAGTTCAGTCTGACAAGAATATGTCAGAAAGTGGAACCTTTTCAGCAGGTGTCCCATGAAGCTCTGTCCTAGCTTTGCTCTTATTTTCATAAACAAAATCCAGTTAGATCTACCCATTAGAAATTGTACACTTTACGCTGATGACATTAACATATTTCAATCAGATTGTGCCATGCAACAAATTCAACAAAACCTACAAAGTTATTTCAATAATATTTGGAACAGGCTACTTAAATTGATTTAATAATTAGCTGTATCAAAAGAGCAACAATGCTACTTGAAACATAGAAAGACTTTGGAATAACCCCACACAATGCATCAGTCATCCACAGGGAATTCCCCTCCTTAATGTTACAGCAAAAATCCCCAGGTTATAGTGAGTAGCAATTGTTAAAATATTGCACTAAACACCCTGAAAACATATCGTTGCACCACAAGACTAAATGACTGCTTGGAATTACAAGCACACCATTTTTACTTAATACTTTTAACATTCTATTACCCTGTTTCTACTGTCTGCCTCACCCAGCAGCAAGGTTTAGGATAACAGAAAGCAGTTATCCACTTAGATTACAAACAGATAGTACAATCACCTTATTAAGACAATACTTCATTGATACTGTCACTGATTTCTAATGCACTAGCTTTAATGCTAAGCAACACACACTTTTACAGGGCTGCATTTACAATACTTTCCATGCAAATGAAAGATGAAGTTTGTGATTGTGACTGCAAAGACTGACCTAATTGCATGCCTCTTAAGTGGAACAGTCTTGTTGAACCCAGTATGTTTTCATATAACCAGCTGTCCTTATAAACCCTGTAATACTGTACTCATTTATTTATTGTGAAGGCGTATTTGCTCAGGTATAGATTGAGCAAGGTCTGTGGACCAGGCCACAAATGCAGTTAACAAAGTAAATACACAAAATTAAATAAATAAAACCAGTGCAGTAATTAAATAAAATGAGATAATCACCAGCTTATAGGCTTTCCCATTCTTCTGGTATAACTGTGTATGTAGTCAGAAGATATTTAAAAGAAACAGATGTCAGATGGAAAGAATGGGCGGTAACTGTCAATAGATATAGGAACAATATTAGGCAGGTGTTCATGAGAACCATAAAATGCCTAGCTATAAATAACTTTTAGTAGATAGACACAGTTAAAAGCTTGTTACTCCCATTTCAAGCACTTAATATTACTCACTTCCCAGACTGAGCAGAGTTGTACATGACAATCTTGTGTACATTTGTGTAGGATGGGTTTTTTTTGCCCTTCAATGCTTACTTATTCCACGGGTTGGGAATACATTAAGTTAGGAACCTATATCTTGAGCAAGTCTTGCTTGCTTGTTAGTGTATATTTAGGCAGGCTGTGGCCTTATTATAGGTCCCTGGATTGAAGAATGCAGCAGCAGCAATGGCCCCATCCAGTTAAGTATAACATGTGGAAAGTTGGTAGGCAACAATTTTTTATTTATTTTTTATGGTAGTGGATGATACATGAGATAAGCATTACCTTGGATAAGGAAGATGGCAGGGAATTTTCATTAGAAGAGATGTGCAAACCCTGGAATTTGGAACATTGTTAACATTTCCATTGTCTAAGGTGATTGAGATGAACATCACCATGTAAAGTGAAGTTATCAATAAAATGTTACCTACTTTATTTAAAAAGATTTGGGAAAGTACTCATCTAAGGGATTGTTTACTACTCCTTCAACATTGCAGTGGGTTGTTGCTGCACAGAGACTTTCATTCAGTAACCTCTTCAGTAATCAATGTATTGTCTGGAATGCTGTTCTAAAGAAGCAAAGCCATTTTGGGAGAGCACTGTAAAAGTCTATTATACCAAAATGTTCCTGGGCACATTATACTTCTCTAAAATGGCAGCAAGGTAATAATCCTAAAAGTGAGACTACATTGACAAACTTTCAATGTTTTTTATGTTTAATGAGTAATTTAATGTTATCATTGGCACTGCTTTTTTTGATCCATTTTTACTATTGCCCTCAGTGACCTTTGAGCTTTACCCATCTCCCTGCCCAGATGGCTTATTTGTTCCCCTGAGGGGCATGAACTCTATGGCCATTCAATTCTAGGGGAAAGAGGAGGGCAGTAGGGGTCTATATTAGGAGCCTGAAGATCCGTTTGAGCGAATCAGAAAAGAGTGACACATATTGCACGAACTACAGGAACGGCGAACGTCCAAAACCACGAAAATCAAAATGTCGAATTGTCATGGTTGGCCTGTCAGCGGTATAGCTCCAAAAGGTAAGTGTGTGATAGTTGCGGACCTTAGGGTTAAGGTGCGGGTTAAGGTAAGTGCATAGATAGGTAATGTATGTAAGGTCTAGTGTAGGGTTAGAAGTAGGGTTTTGTTAAGTGTATGTGTGTGGATTATTTGTTTTGTTTGGGTATATCTCCATAGGGTAAGTGTGCGATAGTTACGGACCTTAGGGTTAGGGTGCAGGTTAAGGCAAGTGCATAGATGGTAATGTATGTAAGGTTTAGTGTAGGGTTAGAATTAAGGTTTGGTTAGTGTATGTATGTGTTTTATTTATTATGTTTGGGTACGTAGTATGTAGTGTGTGGTGGGGTTGGCAGACTGAGGATTCAAGATTTTAAATTTTGTGGTTCAGGGGGTTTAGCATATTTGCGATTCAGGCTATATGTGTCACTGTTGTGGTATTCACTCAAATGGGCTTTCAGTTTTATAATATAGACCTGGGCAGTAGAGACAGTACCATCATCCATTCTTGTGAAAAGGCATTTTGGACTGAAGTCATTGCTCCAATAGCAGGCTATAAGGTTCAGAGTACAACAGGCATTATCATGTTAATGTCACTTACTTCTACAAGTAATATAACATATCTGAAGCTCTTACTCCCCCTTAAATCAAGTACATATGCAGGGATTCTGGTCATCTTGGGGGATTTTACAACGGTATGTATACAATACTATTGATCCTCATCACTCCTTTCTCATCCTATGTCTGTCAATCCATATCCCTGACACAAATTGAAAGTGGACCGTCTAAGTTATGGTCAGGGCTTTGTCATTATTAGCCAGCAGGCCTGATTATTAATTTTAAATTTTATCAGAATTATAATGATTAAACATAATCACACACACACACACACACACACACACACACACACACACACACACACACACACACACACACACACACACACACACACACGCACACACACACACACACACACACACACACACACACACACACACACCACATGCATGCACACATGCACACACATACATACACATGCATGCAGTACAATGACATAAGCTAAACTTTACAAGTGTTTAAGCTTTAATTTTGATAATCTGGAGTAATAACCACATCACTTTCCTGAGCTCTCCAGAATTTTTTGAATATCCTAGAAAAATATATTATATAAAGGACATAAAGATCTGCAGTACGGTTTAGATATAGAATCCCATTTTGTGAAATTTATGATAATTTTTTTATGTTGCACACCTGTATGTGCATTAATTCATTCATTCACCCCTTGAAAAAGTGTCCTGAGCTAAGAAATCTCAAGCTTAATTTTCACACTGCTGCACGGTTTCGACAGTCATGGTTAATTATATAGTACTGGAAAACAAAGGACCAACCTATTTCTTACAACTTTTATTCACCAGAATGATGACGCAGTGTGTGATATGTGGGTAAAATGTGTGAAAAAAGTGAAACTTGAAAAGGAAAAATAAAACACAGTTCATAGGTTCATAGGTAAGTACTAGGCTATCTGCCCAAGGGCATCTATAAGCCTAGCCTGAATGGGTTGGCTTTTGCCACCCCCTTAGATTAGTTCCCTGTGCCTCAGTCCAGCAGAGCCATTTGTTCCCTGTGCCTCTGTCCAGCAGAGCCACTGCAGTGGGGTAAATTTTCTGTTTCCCATCCACTCGTCAAGGTTTCTCTTGAAGAGTGTTAGTGAGGGGCTCTGCCTAATGTAGATTGGAATCCTATTCCAAAGCATGGAAAGTCTCTGGGACAGGAATCTATCCCTCCAGCACATCCTATTTATCATTGTGGTGAGGTTTAGATCCCTAGACCGTGTGGCACTTTTGGATTTGTTTTATTTAGGTGGAGCATGTCCATCAATTCTGGGTTGGACATGGTCTTGTATGTCAGGCACAGATCACCTCTGAGAAAGCGGTATGCAACTGAGTACAGCTGGAATTTCTTCAGTTGGGCTGCATAGGGCAAATGTTTGAGGCCAGTAGTCCTCTTGGTGAGGTACTTCTGTGGTCTTTCCAGCTGTTGCAGGTATCTTGTAAGGTACAACCCAAATGTACCTTAAGTACATTGTCACTATTTTTGTAATTCATTGTGTCGCTAATAACTAGGAGGCTGTGCTTTAAAACCTCAGGCAGTATGAAGCATTGCCTTCTTGTGTGAAGAATTTGAGAACTAAAATGCATGCAGTGCCTCATTCTGCATAACATTATAGAAGAATTGCTAGTCCTAGAAGTTTGACATGCAGTAATCATTTCTAAATTTATGTTACTTTTGTGATTTATTAAAGGCTATAGAAATTTTTAATGGATGAGGCCACAAAATTTGCACTCATGTCCTTTATTTATTAAGGATTCTACTGATGTGCTAAGAACTTTATTGTTCTTGGCCAATTAAACTGTTTTTAGAAAGAGAAGAGTTGAATTGTCTTGCATTGTTCTATACATCTGTGGACAGTATTGGACTACAAAATAAAGACCCATATGATTAAAACAGGAAACAAGATCTATAAATCATGGAATATGCTTTTAAGAAAAAAATGTTTTAGTCATTAGTTGGTTTGCCTTTGCAAAGGTCTTGGCACTATCTAAAAACTGTATTTCATTCCTCAAACTGCCTTTTCATAGTGCTTCGCAAAATTTTAGAATTACTGTCAAAACATTCTAAGCAGCTAGTTTTAGAGTCATAAAACTATCATTATGTGTAATAAAACTTGAACAAACCACTTAGCAGGGCTGCAAATCTCGCAAGCAGACTCCCATGTGCTTTTCCAACAAAACGTTCTTACTACTGTTAACCTCCAAGGCATTTTACAGCTGCAAAAATTATGACTGCACCAGAATGCATCTTATGTTATTTGCCTGTATAAGCATATTAGAAAACATATAATTGTTCCCAAAAGCAACGGTTGGCTTAGCAGTTAAAAGTCTTGGACTTTAAATGCTGAATAAATATTAAATGAGAATGTGACAGAGATGCTTTTAATATTCCATCATAGATGGTTTATGTTTAAAATACCTTTCCAGTTCATTTAATCAAATAACATAAGCAGCATAGTTGCAGAAGGCAGTATTTTACCTAACAAAGATTATTGACCTTACAGTGATCTACATTGCCATCATTTTACAATACATTTTGTTATATATTTATCTGGGTCTACTTTACTTACTTGAACAGCTACATCACTGACTTTCACCTAGCCGAGATGACAGGAACGAAAAAACAGAAGACCGATATCCAGAACACTGATTTCCACTCGAGGTAAGTAACCGCTTGACCATCCTGTTGAACTTCGCCCCTTACCCCTGTGGTAGTGCGATCTCTGAGTTGGTATATTTAGTTAGGGGGTGTGGGAGGTGAAGCTCCCCACATGGGTGGGTTTAATTTTTTTTTTTTGGGATGGCCAAGCAGATTGCTGTTTAGATTTGATATATATATTTTTTAAATTTTGGGTAGGTTTGTTTTGATGATGGGTGGCCGCAGTGGTACAGCGGTTAGCATTGCTGCCTCACAGCAAGAGGTTCTCCGGTTCTATCCTCGGCTGGGTTGCCTTCTGCGTGGAGTCTGCATGTCCTCCCTGTGGTCATGTGGGTTTCCTCCGTGTGCTCCGGTTTCCTCCCACATCCCAAAGACATGCTGTAAGTGGATTGGACACTCTAAATTGGCCCTAGTCATGACTGCGTGCATATGTGTGCCTTCTGTGGAAGGCTGGGTGCCTAGCTGGCATCTTGACACCGTAAAACTCCACTGCCAATCATGAGCGGACAGGTGATCCACTGTGGTGACGCCTAGCTGGGAAAAGCCAAAAGAAGAAGAAGAAGTAGACACATGGTGATCAAAGGGTAGATTACTATCTATGTGTGTCCCTAAATCCCTGACTACTGGGTTAACACTAAGGGGTGTGTCCTCAATATAATAGTTACCAGGTATGGATGACTTCCCCAAAGGATAGTATTATGCATTTCTTATTATTGAACAATTCATACAGTTACACATTCTCAGTTGATTATACATGTAAATAATACAGTTAGTGGAATGAGTGATCACACAATATTTATGAATATGTTTGCAAAACTGCAGCTCTGCTTGCTCTTTGTATTCTGGGAATTCTTTCCTTATCTCTACATAACTATCTGACATGAATCTCTAGTGCATCTCCTCTCATTTTTCTTTCAATGTGTGATGCAAATACATGACAGTGAACAACAGTTTTCAGAAAAGGCAGAAAACTGCTATTATGCCACATAATTATACATGTGGAGTGTTTGTTTTTGTTTAAGAACTCACTGCAGTTAGCTCCACACTTTGGAAGTGTATCCTCACATGCACACCTACTTCAGGCAAGGATGTCTATGAATTACTGTGTCTTGCTTCAGTCAGACTAATCATTCATAATTAGCAACGCTAACCCCTGCACCACCGCGGCCGCCCATAACCATGTGTCTACAATGGTGAGGAAATCATTCTGTGTTGCAGAACATATAAATAAGAGTATAGCATCTAAGTCCAAGGGAGTCATTGTTAGAATGTATTTGGCATTCATCAGACCTATCATTGAGTACAATGCACCCTTTGGTATGTACCTAACCAGGCATATCCAACAGCTGGAATGTCCAAAGAGATTGCTCACTAAAAGAATACAGGGTGTAAGTAATATGTCCTATGGAAACTGCCTCAAGGCCCTATCCCTGTATTTTGTCTCCTGCAAGCTTTTGAGGGGAGATCTATGCCTGGCAGGCATACAGGGCATTGTCAGACCCCACTCCGATAGACCTCCTGCATATCCACAAAACAAAAAGTTGCAGAATTACCTATTCTAAAGACTTAAACCTTGCCTGTAATATAAATAGGACCTGCCGGAGAGATAAGTATGCATCTCAGAGACTACCCTATTTATGGAACAGGTTCCCCATCCAAGTAAAGCAGAGTTCCTCCTTAAGCCAATTCAACTGCAACTTGGACAATTGGATGGGAAACCGGAAATTCATCCCTGGTTTGGCACCAATGTCTCTAATGCAAACAGGTAACCTGTAAATGGTTCATCTCCCAGGCCCATGCTTACACTTATCAAGGGTAGCAGAACTTGTCTGAGATTTGGGATGCATGGCTAAGCTTAAAAAGGCCCTTATGGTCGTTAGCCTAGTAAACACCTATGAACCTATGAACCTATACTGGATATAAAATGTGAATTCCTTGCATGCACATGATTTCATTGCTACTGCAAACTGTGTCTGTGGCAAAGAGAGAGAACCCACTATAACTTTGCTGTGTAAGTGCAGTAGTCTGATGACTCAAATCCAGAGTTTTCTAATTGTTTAACCTTTGTTTCCCTTTTTTGCCTTTACCATGTGTGTGGCAAGTGGCATAATGCAAACATGGTTCACTGCTTAAGGAAAAAGTGTAACATGTAATTACAGTCACCTTATTGAGTTGTGACATCGCAAGGTGGTCAGCACCATGGATGGTAATCACTGTAGAAATTCCACATATTAACTGACTGTCTCTGTGGCACAAGATGTAAATATGGTGGGCTAAAAATTGAGAGAAAAGAGGTAAAGCAGGGTCTGCATCACACAGTGGATATTTTTAATGAGAGGGGGTCATAATGAGTACTTACGTAAATAATATGTGTTTGCTATTGCTTGCTCCATTTGTGCATTGCTTACCAGAGTGCAAACACAGTTCACTGCTTAAAAAAAAAATGAAAATTTTAATTTAGTGCACCTTTATGAGCACAAACAGACTCAGTGACATTGTGCAGCTGGAAGCAGTAGAATTGTAGCAAGTAAGTAAAATGTTCCCTTTTTGAAGAATTGCTAGTACCAGCATGAGTTTTAAGTGCAACATAGCTAATGTTGTGTCATGGGAATACTGAAGTATTATTCACATGTATTCTTGCTTATTTCATCAAATCCAGATGTCAGTTGTTTCTATTCCATGCCAACTGCAGTTGCTTGCTGCTGGGTGGTGTGCAAACTAGCTTACCTGCTTGATGAAAAAAGTGAAAAATTTAATTTGGTGCACCTTCCTCTGTGCAAAGTGGCGATGCATGTCCATTAGCCCTCTGGACCATACTGAGTGGAGAAAACACACCTGCTGCCTAGCTTTCCCTGTGGCACCAGGTGTAAAAGCTGTGAGTGCATGGCTAGAACATGTGTGAGCCACAGTTCAAATCCAGCACGGTATACTGCTTGGTAAGGATGTCCCACTTCACATTTTTTCACAAAACTTTGATTATAAAGGTAATACTACATACCAATAGTTATGTATGGTAGGTTGATTGACAGAAGGGTATCATTATGGTAGGTTGATTGACAGAAGGGTATCATTACTGCTTGCATATACATACTTTTGTAGATATCATAGCTCATTACTGACTGGAATCTGACTCCCAATTGATTATGTGTGCAACTGGTTTAGTGTGACAGTGATGCTTATATAATAAAAAATGCAGTTGCATATCTCTGATGGACATAATAGTCTACTGACAATCATTTAGACCCCTCACATAACCCAATTATAACTGTAAAACAGAATGTTTTGTACTGTATGCATCATAACAACAAACTCTATTACTGAAGTCATGCAAGATTATCCCATTTCCAATATGCTGTCAGACATTAGTCCTGCATTACAGCTGAGAATGCATGAGCCAGTACCTTTAATATCACAAACACATACAGGCCTAATTAAAGTATGGCACCAGTCAGTCTTTAAGCCGTATATCTTTAAAGACAATGGTTGACAACTATGTCTTCCATGCTAATGAGGAATAATCACCTTTGTGGAAATGTATGTATTCTCTTTTATACAGGTTTGAATCTCACCATGTACAAATTACTTTTAACAGTGTGTAAGTTCCAATAAAAATACATGCCAAGTCATCCCATTGATCCCCCCCAAAGTCAAGTCATCGAGCATTTCAGTGTTGACCACTGGACAAACTGTAACCAGGTATAGCATCACACATGACAAAGATCACTGCCAAGTTTCACATCATCATTTCTGTTTCATTAACTGCTTTTCTGTTTGATTGGCAGTGTGTCTCTTTGCTTACCACCACGCAAATGTGTGTTTGTGCACGGGTCCTAAAATTCAAGATCATAATTTGTCAAGAAACCATTGCTACTGTTGTTGGAGGACCTCCATAGACATGGCAGGTGAAGGTAATTATGGTGCCAAATTCAGGGCATAGAGGTGAGGTGTGAAGGAATCCAAAATCATTGTTGCACTCCTTGTCAAGTGATACAACTGGAGGCTGCTGGAGGGGGACTATACTGGGTCTCAGTACAAGGCTGAGGTTTGGAATAGTCTAGCCCAAACTGTCTCCAGTGCGACTGGCATACTACACACTGGACAGCAGTGTAGGCACCATTACAGTGACCTTAAAAGGCACAAGCATGCACAACTCAACCAGTGGTTGGATGAGTTTAGAACTGCTAACATCACCCAGTTGTGTAAGTATACATATCAGGCAACTTGAAATAATTTGGAATGATACTCCCAATTGATTATGTGTGTAACTGGTTTAGTGTGACAGTGATGCTTATATAATAAAAAATGCAGTTGCATATCTCTGATGGACACAATAGTCTACTGACAATCATTTAGACCCCTCACATAACCCAATTATAACTGTAAAACAGAATGTATTGTACTGTATGCATCATAACAACAAACTCTATTACTGAAGTCATGCAAGATTATCCCATTTCCAATATGCTGTCAGACATTAGTCCTGCATTACAGCTGAGAATGCATGAGCCAGTACCTTTAATATCACAAACACATACAGGCTTAATTAAAGTATAGCACCAGTCAGTCTTTAAGCCGTATATCTTTAAAGACAATGGTTGACAACTATGTCTTCCATGCCAATGAGGAATAATCACCTTTGTGGAAATGTATGTATTCTCTTTTATACAGGTTTGAATCTCACCATGTACAAATTACTTTTAACAGTGTGTAAGTTCCAATAAAAATACAGGCCAAGTCATCCCATTGATCCCCCCAAAGTCAAGTCATGGAGCATTTCAGTGTTGACCACTGGACAAACTGTAACCAGGTATAGCATCACACATGACAAAGATCACTGCCAAGTTTCACATCATCATTTCTGTTTCATAAACTGCTTTCCTGTTCGATTGGCAGTGTGTCTCTTTGCTTACCACCACCCAAATGTGTGTTTGTGCACGGGTCCTAAAATTCAAGATCATAATTTGTCAACAAACCATTGCTACTCCATAGACATGGCAGGTGAAGGTAATGATGGTGCCAAATTCAGGGCACAGAGGTGAGGTGTGAAGGAATCCAAAATCATTGTTGCACTCCTTGTCAAGTGATACAGCTGGAGGCTGCTGGAGGGGGACTATACTGGGTCTCAGTACAAGGCTGAGGTTTGGAACAGTCTAGCCCACACTGTCTCCAGTGCGACTGGCATACTACACACTGGACAGCAGTGTAGGCACCATTACAAGGACCTTAAGAGGCACAAGCATGCACAACTCAATCAGTGGTTAGATGAGTTTAGAACTGCTAACATCACCCAGTTGTGTAAGTATACATATCAGGCAACTTGAAGTAATTTGGAATGATACATATCAAGCAACTTGAAATAATTTGGAATTATGTATATAGCCAACACTGATGTGCACAATGCTTTTATGTCTCTTCCTCTCTTTTTCTGTTTTATAGCTGCAGAGGAAATTGTGGCAAACAGGGAGGCACATTCTGACAGATTGACGAGACCCAGAGAAGCAAGGGGTGTATCTGCAGCACAAATGACCACGATTATAGTAATTATTATGATTCCATAGATCAGTAGCAACTTCAGCCTGCATACCTTAACTGTAACCGTGTGCATGCATGCTTTTTCCTGTAGCTGTCAGTGATTGTATTATGCAAGTGTAGTATTATATTCAGATTATATGAGTATCTTTGAAAGCATCTATGGAATATGTGCATATTCCAAAGATTTCTTGTTACAATTCACAGTCATTTTTGGGAGTGTAAAAGCTCTATAGCTATGATAATAATAGATGACTACTGTAATAAAGAATGAATGTGATATTTCATTGTTCTAATCATCTCTTTTTCTTTTTTGTCTCATATCACCCTTTATCTCTCTGTCTCTTTTTTCTTTTTGCATTACCTGAAATCACACCATTCTGATGTCATACATTTCTGCCAACAAAACAAATGCATGTCAGCACAGGGAGGTGGACCAACGTCTCTGGCTCAGCCTGCCAGCCCTCCAATGGCCACACCAACACCCGGTACTTCTCAAATGCAATCTGGCACTACTGTCTTCACAACCCCTGCCTTACCTAGTCCATCCTTGTCAGGTATCAGTGCTCCAGCTTGTAGTGCAGTGTTATCCTCTGGGATTACTGGTGGAGGTGGTGATTATGTCACTTGCCAGGACCTGACTGGGATAGTGAGATCTGGTAGAGTGTGGCCTTGGTACATGCATCAGCTGAGTGGAGAGTGGAAAAGGTGCTCCTAAAATTGAAAAAAGACTCCTACATCAAGCAGTCTTATAGGCTACTGAGGAAGGGGATAGTGATGACAGTTCTGAGGGTGAGCATGTTCCTCCAATGTCCCCTACCTATCCGCAATCATGGTGTCCCCCAAACTTTTTGTGTCCATCACCATCCCTATGTCTGTCTTATATGTCCTGTTTTTCTGCATCTGCTTCTTCCCCTACCCTACCTACATGGCCATCACATTGCTAGGTCCCTTGCCTCCACTATCAGAACACTATCAGAACACATGCCTTAGTAAGGCAACAATATATGTAACATCATTGCATGTCCCCAGTGCTCAGGAGGCATATTACTGCAGCTGTTATGGAAGGAACATGTAACAAAATGGCAGCAGCAGGCATCAGTCACTCAAATCCCAGACTGGAATACACTGTTGTAGGACTACAGTACATCGACACCTTAACAAAGTACATGTGGGTGACAACATCATTGACATGACATGTGCAATGTCCATTGGGTCATATCAGATTACTAGGCTAACAGCCAACAGCCCATACAAGCCTAGCCATTTTTATCCCATTTAACCCAAATCACTATCTCTAGGTGAGGGCAGATAGTAGGGGTATGTATGTATGTATGTATGTATGTATGTATGTGTGTATGTATTTGATTTTATTACAGACTGCCTCTGCCCATATGTGACATGTGTACTACCCCATGACAGAATGGAGAGATGAAAAGTCAGCAAGGCCAGGCCCAGGGGGAGGATTGCTCCCCTGTTGTTGAAGGAAGTAGCAGTCCACAAAAATCAGAAAAACTGATCAGCCAAAGAAGAGCCATAAAGACGATAGAGTGGACTATTGAGGATAAGAAAGAAATTAAGTATTGTCGCTATCATGCAAAAAGCCCAGAATTTCCAGACACAAGATATACAAAATGATTAACAGAGAAATTAGAGGAAAGAAAAATGCTTCCACAAGAAAAACTGTCAGAAGCTTCAAATGAAAAATTGCTTTCATTAATACAACAGATTTGTGTAAAACTGTATATAGATCAAGAAACTTTGATCTGTTTGGAAAAATAAGCATCTGAGGAAATGCAAAAATATAAATAACAAAACCTAGAGATATTTGAACAATATAAAAAAGAAATATCGACATAGGAAAGAGAGATTTGATATAGTGCAATATTTAAGCAAAGAAGAAAGTCAAATTAATCAGTATAAAGAAGGCAGTCCCAAAGATATTCAAAGATAAATACAGCCAAAGGCGTGTGGATATAGAAAATCTTACAATAAAAAACATTTATATCACAAAGTTGGAATGGAAAAGAATATTAGTAAAGTATAAGTTAAAAAAAAAGAAGTTGAAGTTATGGAGTGCCTGTGAATTGAAGGATTTGGTGTAGAAGGTCTAATGCGGGTTATATCACAGCATGATGAAGTGTGTCCTCAAAGTAAGGAGAAACAGCAATTTAAGGAAACATCTGAAGAGGAAATATGGACATGGGAAAGAAAGAGATATTTAATATGGCGTAATATTTATGCAAAGGAGAAAGCAAAACTAACCAATACAAAAAGAGCAGCACCAAAGATATTGGAAGAGAAATACAGGCAAAGGAATCCAGACATAGAAAACTTTACAATACAAAAAATAAGAAGACAAAGACGAAAAGTCGAAAAGGAGATTAGTAATGGAGAAGTTAAAGAAATAAAAACTGAGGTTATGGAGAACCTGCAAAGTGAAGGATTCAGTGTAGAAAATCGAATGCAGAAAGCACCACAACAGGATAGGGCAATGGATATCCAAATTAAGGAGAAACCAGTGGAACAGTAAGCTATTGGTCATGTGCCATATCAAGATATTATGGAGCCTTCCATAGGAAATCAGTATAAACATTCACTTGAAGCCAGACAGCAAGGAAAGGAACAGGAAACTGTGGAAACTCTGTGATGCAGTCAATGTTGAGGAGTGATAGGCCAATGAGTTCCCATATGACATAGCAACAGATGGCACAGGATGAAATTGAAGAGAAGTTGCCACAGGAACATGCTATAGAACTTTCTATAGAATGCCCACAGGAAATGGAAAACAAGGGATGTACCCTCAGTTTTGAAGAAAATGAGCTAAGAGAAGAGTTGCTTGATTTAATAGACATGGATAGATATATTAAGATCAATGAGAGAAACAAACTGCAGAAGGTTGATAAAACTCAAAAAGTCAGAAGTCTGATAAAACAAATGAATGCAGTAATTAGAACTGTCCATAGAGATCCATGTGATATAACAGACATAAACAGGCTATATTACTGTGCAGCTAAACTTATAACTAATAAAATTCTACCACAATAACACAGGACAGTGAGGGAAAGGAAGGGGAGAAATCGAATACCATCATGGAAGTATAGAACAGAGAAAACTATAAAGCAATTAAGACAAGAAGTGTCATTGTTAGAAGATTATAGGAAAAGGGAATAGATCAGCAAAAATACTGAGAAAGATAGATGTGATTAAAGCAATGCACAGTATTAGAACAGACCAAGATCTAGCATACACTATCAGAAATAACAAACTAAAAATTTCAGCACAAGAGGAAAATACACAGATAAATATAAAGGAAAAGCACAAAATAAGTACTTTATTGATGACCCAAAAAAGTTTTATAAAGAATTGGGAAATTAGGTAAAAGGAATTGAAAGACTACCAAAAAAGAGAAAGTAGATACATTTTGGAGCAGTATCTATGAAGATACTGTGGAACATAACAAAGATGCTAAATGGATAGAAGAAGTAAAAGAAAGAATAAAAAGTTTAAAGGTGCAGGATATGAAATAGGATGAAGTAACAGCCAGAGAGATTGAGAGGAAGTTAAGAAAATCCTCTAATTGGAAACCCCCAGGTCCAGATGCAGTACCTAACTTTTGGTTAAAAGTATTAACATCTTTGCATGAGGATTTAGCCATGAGTAAGAACTATTTATATGCACACCCCAAACAGACACCAGCCTGGCTAACAACAGGCAAAACAATGCTCCTTCTTAAGAGTGAACCTGCAAGCTACCCTAAAAATTATAGACCAATAACTTACCTTCCGACGATGCATAAATATACACATTGATGCCAAGAGAGTTTATAGTCATTTAGAAGAAAACTCAACTATGGCAGTAGAACAATTTAGCGATTTAGCGCGAGTTTGCGCGGAGCTGCTACTGTTGCACACTAGGGCAGCGCCGGTTAAGCAGATTTAAACTATTAGGGCTACCTAAATTACACTCTTCAAATTTTCCCTTAAAACTACCTTCCTCGAACTATACTACTGATCTAATCAGCGTATCCTATAACTAAAAAGATCATCTCTACTTGACTCCAAGTAGACTATTCTCTATCTGTTAAACCCAGCACTTGCTCCTACAGTACTTATTACCTTGATACGGCACTCTTGTCATAGATAGTACCCCAAAAAGGCAAACCCCCATTTCTGTCACCCACGTCCCCCGGAATCTTTTTCAAAGTTTTTGTCTATTCCTTCTAGCATGTCGACGGATCAGTTGCTAGTGTCCTCTCCTGCTCAGCTGGTGAACCTGGGAATTTTGAGGCAATGTTACAATTGCCTCATGTACACAGACAACCCTCTCCTCCTCCCACAAAACACAAATACATGCGAGAGATGCAACTATACGGCCAAACTGGAGGCTGAGCTCTCTCAACATAGGACTGGCAAGACCAGTCAGGAGGAGAAGGTTACCACACACACTATAGACCCAGTCTCACATAGTACCATCACAACCTCAAATCATACACATAAACACACAAAGACATACTCGGAGGCTCTGAACAAAAATCTACCAAAACAGCAGAGGCCACCTAAGCAGACACCCAAACAACCACCACCTCAGAACACAGCACCTGCAACACATAGACCTCACAGTCAGAGTGTCAAACAGTCACAGCCCTTAAGGCCAAACACAATGCCAGACACACTAGTCATTGGTGACTCCATAGTCAGACACACTGACGTTCCGCCACCAGACTGAGTAAGGAGAAGGTCACAGTAAGCTGCCTGTCGGGCGCTAGAATCCGCCACATAAAGCAAGCACTCAGGTCTCTCAACAGCAGGTACAAATATGACTCAGTCATTGTCCATGCTGGTGTGAACGACCTGGGACATACCTCCTTGGACTACATGAAAAGAGACATTGAGGAGCTCTCTGATTATGTAGCCCAGGCAGGTATGACCCTGACCTTGAGCAGTATCCTACCTTCACCAAGAATGATGCCACAATACAGAGATAAGATGATCAGCTTTAACAATTGGCTTAACCACTGGTGTCATTCAAAGGGGATCCAGTGTCTGTCTGCCTGGGATGACATGCTGGACAAGCCACGCTGCTTCGCAAGGGACGGTTTGCACCTGTCACCACTGGGATTCCGGATATTGGCAAAGGCTCTTGCCACCCCCATAGTGCCTTTTTAGGCAAGGCTCAAATTCTAAACCTACCACCCTAGAACACAAAAAGGAAAAAACTAAGGGTAATGCTGCTCAATGCCAGAAGTCTAAATCTCAAAATGCACGCACTCGAGGCCCTTCTCAATATGGAGAACATCGATGTCTGTGCTGTGACAGAAACCTGGTTCAAGGCTCCTGAGAGCACCCCAGCACTATCAGGTTTTACCTCATATCATGCTCCGCCCCAAAATCCGGACAATACCAAGAAAGGAGGGGGGGTATCCATATTCATCAAGGACACCCACACCTCAAGACTGGTGGAAATGCACGATGCATCGGAGACCATCCAGGTGCAATTAACCATAGGCAAGACTGCTCTGCAAATTGTAGCATGTTACAGGCCACCCTCACAAACTCAGGAACCTCACATGGCTTTCCTGAAAACACTAGAGGGGATAAATGTATCACCAAACACCATCATACTAGGTGACTTCAATTACCCTAATATAGACTGGGAACACTACTCAAGCCCAAACACCCTAGCCCAAAAGTTCCTGGAATTCATAAACTCAAATGCCATGGAACAACTAGTCACCATCCCCACAAGAGGAGATAACATACTTGATCTCATCATCACGAACATGGGAGCACAATGTTCAACACCGGAAGTATACCCCTCACTGGTGAGATCAGACCACAAACTAATCTCGCTGGAGGTCCTCATCCCACCCCCACCTGAAATAAAAAAGACCACAGTAAAAAACTTCTCGAAAGCCGACTTCACACTTCTAAAGACTAGTGTGGTCTCCTTTAAGGCCCCCGAGCCGGCGGAAAACAGTACTCAAGCCGCTGAATCACTCACAAATGCCTTCTACCAGCACCTGCAGGACTGCATGGATAAGGCAATCCCAAGCAAAACAAAGACTCTCTGTACCAAAGGCAAGCGTCCACTCTGGTGGACCCCAGCCATAAACAAACTCTACAACAAAAGGAGAAAGCTACTACAAGATAGAGCAAAATCCTTAAAAGGTAAGACACCCTTGATCACTATAAGTAAAAAACTAAGAGCTCTCATAAAATCATCCAAAGCAAATTTTGAGAGAAAAATAGCTAAAGACTCAAAAGACAATCATAAGGCATTCTTTAGCTATGTTAGAAACCTGGGAGGAAACTCCCAGATATGCTCAGAACTAGTCAAAATGATGTGAAGATTACTGATCCTACAGACATTGCCAACATACTGGCTGACAGGTTCAGTGCAAACTTCTCCCCTCCCCAAAAGGAGAGATATCTATACCAAACGATTGCAGCCCCCAAACATTTCCAACGCCCAAGTTAAAACTGCTCTCTCCAAAGCAAAAACACAGCATCCATGGGACCCGACGGTGTCCCCGGCTGTGTGCTCCACGAACTCAATGAGGAATTAAACCCACAACTAGGACAGCTATTTAATCAAAGTCTTACCTCTGGATATGTACCCAGGAGTGGCGCACTGCAACTGTGGTCCCACTTCACAAAGGCGGTGCTTCCACCGACCCTGGAAATTACCGGCCTATTAGCTTGACAAGCCTTATCTGCAAAGCCATGGAGAGGATCATAATGGACCTCATAAATAAAGACATAGGGAATTTGCAGACCTTGGATCCAACCCAGTTTGGCTTTGTCAAAGGCAGATCATGCCTTTTAAACTTGGTTGACTTTTTCGAAACAGTCACCAAAGCCATTGATGAGGGAAAGGCAGTCCATACAGCCTACCTGGATCTGGCGAAGGCCTTCGATACAATACCTCACTCGGGTATCATTGAAAAACTCAGCAGCTTAAATGTTAACCCATACATCACAAGATGGGTTGCAAACTGGCTGAGTGACAGAACCCACAGGGTCAGAGTTGCTGGCGCCATGTCAGACTCAAAGCCTGTCACAAGTGGGGTCCCACAGGGCTCAGTCCTGGTCCCACTCTTGTTTGGCATCTACTTTTCCGAAGTACAAGCAAACACAGGAGGGTTATGGCTGACAAAGTTTGCAGATGACTGCAAACTGGGAGCCATAGTAGAAAACACATCTGACACAGATATCCTTCAGAAGGGTCTCACAGAAACGGATAACTGGTGCCAGAGCCATGGCCTAAAGTTAAATGCCAAAAAATGCATAGTCATACCCTTCGGGAAAAACAAGGTTACCCCTAGCTACCAAATAGGTGGCAATCCACTGAGCACAGAAGAAGTTATCAGGGACTTGGGGACCCAGGTTGATTGTAGTCTGTCATTCGACACCCATGTAGCTAAAGTAGTTAGGAAGACCTTCTACATTGCCCACCTTATCATGAAGGGATTCTCATCTAGATCAAGGGAGGTCATGGTCTCCCTTTACTCATCACTCATCAGACCAATGATTGAGTACAATGCCCAATTCGGAATGTATCTGACCCGACACTTGCAGCAGCTGGAGAGACCACAAAAGTTCCTCACCAAAAGGATAAAGGGTCTCAAAATCTGTCCTATGCTGCCCGACTGAAAGAACTCCAGCTCTATTCAGTCACTTACCGCTTGCTCAGAGGTGACCTTTGCCTAACATACAAGGCCATGTCAAACCCAGATTTGATGAATATGCTTCACCTCAAAAATCTAGATCCACCAGAGCCACAAGGGCGGAGACTTAAACCTCGACACGGCTATTAATAGGACGTGCTGGAGGGATAGATTCATCACCCAAAGACTCCCTATGCTGTGGAACAAAATCCCGGTATATGTGAGGCAGAGCACCTCGCTGGCCTTGTTCAAGAGAAATCTTGACCAATGGATGGGAGATCGCAAATATACCCCAGGGATTACCTCAGTGTCACTGCTCGACAGAGGCACAGCAAAATAATGGGTATAGTTCCCCATACTTAAGGGGTGGCGTAAGCCACAAAACGATGGGCTAGGCTTGTAAATGCCCTCGGGCAGATAGCCTAGTATGAACCTATGAACCTATGAACCTATGAACAAAAGGGCAATAAAAGAAAGTCATATGGAACAAAGGATCATTTGTTGTTAAATAAAGTCATACTGGGGAAATGTAAAAAGGGGAAGAATTTAAGTATAGCATGGATTAACTATAAAAAGGCATTTGATAGTATCTCACATTGACTGATAAAAGAGTGCTTAAAAATGTATAAGATACACCCTACACAGTGACCATGAAACAGTGTCAAACCACTTTGCAATTAAGCCATGATAAAGGACAGATTATTATCCCAGGTATAAAAATTCAAAGGGGGATATTCCAGGGTGCCTTTCTGTCACTGCTGCTATTCTGCCTTGCCATTAACCTATTAAGCTGTTTACTTAACAACGTAGGCCATGGCTACTATCTGGCTCCTAAAAAAGCAACAAAGTGTAAAGACTTCTCATCTTCTTTTGATGATTTAAAACTCTATAGCTCATCAGATGAGGAACTGAAAGCACAGCTGCAGCTTGTCAAAACTTTTTCAGATGATATAAGAATGTCATTTGGTCTTGATAAGTGTGCAAAAGCAACCTTTAAAGCAGGAAAACTGCAGCAACAGGAAAACATCAGTTTGGGACAAGAATGTGATATGAAAAACTTGAGCAAGAGGGAGTGTATAAATATTTGGGAATTGATGAAGGATCAACAATACAACATGAACAAATGCAAATAAAACTTAGCAAGGAATACTTTAGAATACTTAAATTAATTCTGAAAACAGCATTGACATCTAGGAACAAAATCCAGGCTATAAACCAATTTGCTCTTCCTGCCCTAACTTACAGTTTTGGAGTGATTGACTGGCCTCAAAACGTGTTGGAGAGATTAGATAGAAATACAAGAAGTATGCTTCATGCTCACCAAATGATTTATAAAAATCAGTGTATACCAAGATTAACCTAGCCACTAGGGATGCACAAGCCAATGCATTTCTTCTTGTCGGTCCCAAGCCTGGATAAATGGGGAGGGTTACATCAGGAAGGGCATCCGGTGTAAAACCTCTGCCAAATAACATATGCGGACAACAATACAGATTTCCCTACCGGATCAGTCAAGGCCTGGGTTAACAACAACCGCCACCAATACTGTTAGCGAAAAGGGTGTTGGTGGAAATTGGGCTACTGTTGGCCGAAGGAGAAGAAGAGGGAGAAGGCATTCCCAAAAGCAGAAAGAGAGGAGGAAGGTTAGGAGTGCAGTAGTGAGGGTAGGAACTTTGAATCTTGGCAGTATGACTGGTATAGGGAGAGAGCTAGCTGATATGATGGAGAGAAGGAAAGCTGATATATTGTGGGTTCAAGAGACCAGATGGAAGGGAAGTAAGGCCAGGTGTATAGGAGGCAGATTCAAATTGTTCTATCATGGTGTGAATGGGAGGAGAAGTTGGGAAGGGGTGATCCTGAAGAAACAGTATGCCAAGAGTGTTTTGAAGGTGAAAAGAGTGTCGGATAGAGTAATGTTTATGAAGCTGGAAATTGATGGTGTAATGATGAATGTTGTTAGTGCATACGGTCCGCAGGTTGGGTGTGCAATGGATGAGAAAGAAACATTTTGGAGTGAGTTGGATGAAGTGGTGGTGAGTGTACCCAAGGGTGAGAGATTGGTGATTGGAGTGGATTTCAATGGGCATGTTGGTGAAGGGAACAGAGGAGATGAGGAGGTGATGGGCAGGTATGGTGTTAAGGAGAGGAATGCAGAAGGTCAGACGGTAGTGGACTTTGTAAAAAGGATGGACATGGCTGTGGTGAATACATATTTTAAGAAGAGGGAGGAGCATAGGGTGACATACAAAAGCGGAGGAAGATGCACACAGGTGGATTATATCCTATGCAGGAGGGCCAGTCTGAAAGAGATTGAAGACTGTAAAGTAGTGACAGGGGAAAGTGTAGTTAGGCAGCATAGAATGGTGGTCTGTAGGATGACGTTGGTGATCAAGAAGAGGAGGACAAGTGTGACAGCAGTGCCAAGGATCAAATGGTGGAAGATGAAAAAGGGTGATTGTGAGTTGGAGTTCAAGGAAGAGTTAAAACAGGCACTGGGGGCAGTGAAGAGTTACCGAATAGGTGGATAACTACAGCAGAGATAGTAAGGTAGACAGCTAGAAAGGTGCTTGCTGTGACATTTGGACAGATGAAGGAGGACAAGGAGACCTGGTGGTAGAATGAGGAAGTACAGGAGAGTATACAGAGGAAGAGCCTGGCGAAGAAGAAGTGGGATTGTCAGAGAGATGAAGAAAGTAGACAGGAACATAAGGAGATGAGGAGCATGGAAAAGAGAGAGGTGGTGAAGGCTAAGGATCAAGCATATGGAGAGTTGTATGAAAGGCTGGACACTAAAGAGGGAGAAAAGGACCTGTATCGATTAGCTAGACAGAGGGACCGAGCTGGGAAAGATGTGCAGCAGGTAAGGGTGATAAAGGATAGTGAGGGAAACGTACTCACAAGCAAGGAGAGTGTGTTGAGCAGATGGAAAAAGTACTTTGAGGGGCTGATGAATGAAGAAAATGAGAGAGAGAGAAGGTTGGATGATGTGAGGATAGTGAATCAGGAAGTGAAACAGATTAGCAAGGAGGAAGTACTGACAACTATGAAGAGGATGAAGAATGGAAAGGCTGTTGATCCAGATGACATACCAGTGGAAGCATGGAGTTGCTTAGGAGAAATGGCAGTGGAGTTTTTAATCAGATTGTTTAATGAAATCTTGGAAAGTCAGAGGATGCCTGAGGAGTGGAGAAAAAGTGTTCTGGTACCTATTTTTTAAGAATAAGGGTGATGTGCAGAGCTGTAGTAACTACAGAGGGATAAAACTGATCAGTCACAGCTTGAAGTTATGGGAAAGAGTGGTGGAAGCTAGGTTAAGAGGGGAGGTGATGATTTGTGATCAGCAGTATGGTTTCATGCCAGGAAAGAGCACTACAGATGCAGTGTTTGCTCTGAGAGTGTTGATGGAGAAATATAGAGAAGGTCAGAAGGAGTTGCATTGTGTCTTTGTGGACTTGGAGAAAGCATATGATAGGGTGCCTATAGAGGAGTTGTGGTATTGTATGAAGAAGTCAGGAGTGGCAGAGAAGTATTTAAGAGTGGTACAGGATATTTACGAGGGTAATGTGACAGTATTAAAGTCTGCAGTGGGAGAGACAGATGTGTTTAAGGTGGAGGTGGGATAACATCAAGGATCAGCTTTGAACTCTTTCTTATTTGCAATAGTGATGGACAGGTTGACAGATGAGATCATGGACTATGATGTTTGCAGATGAGTTTGTGATCTGTAGTGAGAATAGGGACCAGGCTGAGGAGACCCTGGAGAGATGGAGATATGCTCTAGAGTGGAGAGGAATGAAGGTCAGCAGGACTAAGATAGAATATGTGTGTGTGAATGAGAGGGATGATAGAGGAATGGTGAGAATGCAGTGAGTAGAGTTGGTGAAGGTGGATGAGTTTAAGTACTTGGGATCAACTGTTCAGAGTAATGGTAACTGTGGGAGAGAGGTGAAGAAAAGAGTACAGGCAAGATGGAGTGGGTGGAGAAGAGTGTCAGGAGTGATTTGTAACAGACAGGTACCAGTAAGAGTGAAAGGGAAGGTCTACAAGAGGGTAGTGAGACCAGCTATGTTGTATGGGTTGGAGATGGTGGCATTGACAAAAAGGCAGGAGTCAGAGCTGGAAGTGGCAGAGTTAAAGATGTTAAGATTTGCACTGGGTATGACAAGGATGGACATGATTAGGAATCAGTATATTAGAGGGTCAGCTCAGGTTGGATGGTTTGTAGACAAAGTCAGAGAGGTAAAATTGCATTGGTATGGACATGCGCTGAGGAGGGATGCTTTGTATATTGGCAAAAGGATGCTAAGGATGGAGCTGCCAAGTAAGAGGAAAAGATGAAGGCCTAAGATAAGGTTTATGGATGTGGTGAGAGAGGACATGCAGGTGGTTGGTGTGACAGAGCAAGATGCTGAGATCAGGAAGAAATGGAAACAGATGATCCGCTGTGGCGACCCCTAACAGGAACAGCTGAAAGAGAAGAAGAAGAGTGTCTACCGAGATTATATATTCCCCGTTCCGAAGGATGGATGGGCCTCCTTGAAACTGATTACATTTATAGATCTGCAGTCGTGGGACTCCACACATATCTGCTGACCTCACAAGACCCAAAATTAGTGAAAGTCTTGAAACACGAGGAGAATAAATCTAAGATGACTTCTCTGGTTAATTTAACAAAAGCATATCGGCATCAAGCAGGAATGGAAATCAAACCAGAAGTAGAAAAAAATTAGACAGCAACCGAATGTGCCAAAAAACAAAAGAAAGAATATAAGGTGAAGGACCAGATGAGAAGGCAAGAAATGTGGAAAAAACATAAATAATAGTTGCAAGTATAGAAAACTTCTGGAAGAACCTCATGTTGATCAGGAATGAACACAGGAATGGTTAAAGAGACGCAAATTCAAACCAAGAGATGAAAGGTTAATACTGGCAGCCCAAGACAGTGGGCTACATACATGCTGGTTTACAAAGTCCATTGAACATGTGGGAGAAACTGAATTGGAAACAGTTGCACACCTTGTTGCTGGGTGTGACATGCTAATAGCAAAAGGCCTGTTTACTGAAAGGCATAATAATGTGGCAAGACTGTTGCACTGGGGATTGTACAAACATTATTGCAATGAAGTGGCTGAAAAACACTGGAAACATGAGCCACAAAGCATCATAGAAAATGATGAAGTTTAAATTGCATGTAATCACCCATTACCAACAGTTCAAAAGATAGATGCTAGAAAACTGGATATAGTGGTCCAAGAAAAGAAGACAAAATTAGCATTGATCATTGAAATTGCTACACCCAGTGACTATAGTGTCTTGCGTACAGAGAGACACAAAGTTATAAAATATCAAGATCTGCAGGCAGAAACGAGAGCAATGTGGAAGAAAGATACCCAGACAGTCCAACAGTAGTTGGAGCCGTATTAACTGTCACTGTGTGTGTGTGTGTGTGTGTGTGTGTGTGTGTGTGTGTGTGTGTGTGTGTGTGTGTGTGTGTGTGTGTGTGTTTGTGTATGTGTGTGTGTGTGTATGTGTTTTTGTACATGTATGTCTCATTTACAAAACGTTCTAATGAAAACTGAGTACATGTCTGTCTCACTTCAACAATATGCATTCATGACAGCTTATTTGACCTAGGTTGCCAGGGTGTATTTATATGTACTTTTGCAAATTGCACTCACACAATTATATCACAAATCCTGGCTTTGCACCCAAGTCTTATAACAGTATATGTTACCTGCAACACTCTGATGATGTCAGCCTCTGTAAAGTGCACTCTGACAGTATTAAAGTGAGACTTCTATGATGACTCTAGCATTAAGTACTATGTTCTCTAGCTTCTGTAAGTCCATATTTATTGGTTCTAATCTCACAGCGATCAACTTGTGTGTGTAGTCAGATAAGCATGAGTCCATGTCCTACTGCCCTCACTCAAGTAGCATTCAGGTGATATTTTTAAACTAATACATGACTCAACAACTTCAAACCAATGACAAGTAGAGTACCACAGGGTTCAGTCCTACGACCTCTCCTGTTTGGTATCTACTTCTCAGAAGTACAGGCTAACAGAGAAGGACTTTGGCTAATGAAGTTTGCAGATGACTGCAAACTAGGAGCCATATTCATGTCCCCAAATGATGTGGACATCTTACAGAAGGGCCTCACTGAGACAGATGCCAAAAAGTCATTGTCATCCCTTTTGGTAAAAACTCTGTATCCATGAACTACCACATAGGCGGTAGCCTACTTAACACTGAAAGTGTGATAAGAAACCTTGGGACACAGGTGGACAGTAGTCTCTCCTTTGATAATCACATCACCACAGTAGTCAGGAAATCCTTCTACGTGGCGCTTCTCATCACAAAAAGTTTCTCATCCAGGAAAAAAGAGGTCACTGTTCCCCTCTACTCATCACTCATTAGACCCATTATAGAATACAGCTCCCCTTTTGTTATGTATAATTCCAGAGTGGGGGATGGTGTTGAAATCCTTGGCGTGATCTAGATAGGGTGCGAGAACCACCTTACCCTCATCTACGGCTTTGGTGACCACTTCAAATAAGTCTATCAGGTTTAGAAGACATGATCTGCCTTTTACAAACCCAAACTGGGTGGGGTCCAGAGTTTGGAGATTACCAATGGCATTGTTTATAAGTTCCATGATGATACATTCCATAGCCTTGCAGACCAGGCTTGTCAAGCTAATGGGCTGCTTGTCAAGCTAATGGGGATGGTAGTTCCTGGGTTTCGTGGTGGCTCTCCCTTTGTGGAGTGGGATAATCGTTGCTGTGCACCATTCAGTGGGCACAAAGCCTCAGGTGAGGCTATGGCTGAACATGGTGCTTAGGTGGGGTGCTAGTTCATTCTGTAGTTCATGCAGAATGCAACCTGGGATGTTGTCAGGTCCTATGGATGCTGTGTTCTTGGATTTGGAGTGTGTGTTTTTTACTTGTGCAGCCATAATTACAGAAACTTTGCATTCTTCCGGTATAGAGATGGGACCTTTAGGGGGGGGGGGGGGGGGTAAAGTTAGCACTGAACCTATCTGCCAGGATGTTGGCAATATCAGTTGGTTTTGTATAATTAGTACCATTATGCTGTAAGTCAGAGCAGATCTGAGTGTTGCCATTGAGATTCTTGACATAGCTATAGAATGCTTCTTTAGAATAAGTGGCAATTTTGTTTTTGTAACTAGCTTTGGAGGATATTATGAGGGATCTCAGCTTTTTATTGAGACTGACTAGGGAGTTCCTCCAATTATGGGATTTTACTCTTTTTTGCAACAATTTCTTTCTTCTGTTGTAGAGTTTGTTTATGGCAGACGACCACCAGATTGGCTTCCTGTTTTTGGAGGATAGCATATTGGCTCTGTTAGGGATTGCGCAATCCATGCACTCATGTAAGTGCTTATAAAGTGCATTTGTATAGGATTGCCTGTATTTCTCTTCAAATATCTTTGGTGCTGCTCTTTTTGTATTGGTTAGTTTTGCTTTCTCCTTTGCATAAATATTACACCATATTAAACATCTTTTTCTTTCCCATGTTCATATTTCTTTCAGATGTTTCCTTATCTAGCTGTTTCTCTTTACTTTGAGGACTCGCTGGGTCTATATCACTGCATTGATTGGTGATAAGTTTGAACACCCTTTGTTCGAAACAAAAAGTCCAAAAGCCCTAAATGACAAAGTTACAGAACATCTGCTTTTTTTCCCCAGGGAAAGAAAATCGGTGGGCCATCTTTGGGGCTTTGCTGTTTCCTCCTCACTGTAGTGCAATCTCAGAGTTGGTATATTTAAGTGGGGGGTGTGGGGAGCACATGTTGTGGGGGCGAAGCCCTCCACTTCAGTTTGTTTGAAAGTTGTGAATTTTTTTTTTTTCACGGAGCAGTGATTTTTTTTTTCCTGGGGAAAAAAATCTCTGTTCCAAGAGTTCACTATTTAGGGGTTTTGGACTTTTCGGTTCAAACAAAGGGTGTTCGAAATTATCACCATTCAGTGTGGTGATATAGACCCGACTCACTCCATCATGCTGTGATAAAACCTGTATTCAACCTTCTACACCAAATCCTTCACTTCACAGGCACTCTATACCTTCAACTTCTATTGTTTTTAACTTCTACTTTGCTCATTTTCTTTTCCGTTCCAACTTTGTGATATAAATTTTTTTATTGTAAAAGTTTCTATATCCACATGCCTTTGCCTGTATTTCTCTTAGAATATCTTTGTGGCTGCCTTCTATATATTAATTAGTTTGGCTTTCTCCTTTGCATAAATATTACACTATATCAAATCTTTATTTCTTTCCTATGCCCATATTTTCTTTTTTATATTGTTCAAATATCTCTAGATTTTGTTATTTATATTTTCGCACTTTCTCAGATGCTTCTTTTTCCAAACAGATCAAAGTTTCTTGATCTATATACTGTTTTTCACAAATCTGTTGTATTAGGGAACGCAAATTTTCATTTAAAGCTTCTGACAGTTTTTCTTGTAAAGTATTTTTCTTTCCTCTGATTTCTCTGTTAATCATTTGTATATCTTGTGTCTGGAAATTCTGGGCTTTTTGCATAATAGCAACAATACATAATTTCTTTCTTATCCTCAATAGTCCACTCTATCGTCTTTATGGCTATTCTTTGGCCTATCACTTTTTGTAAAAGCCAGGTTGCTTTCTAGAAGTACCGGGCGTTGGTGTGGCAGCCATTGGAGGGCTGGCAAGCTGAGCGCCAGAGACGTTGGTCCACCTCCCTGTGCTGAAATGCATTTGTTTTGTTGGCAGAAAGGTATGACATCTAAATGGTGTGATTTCAGGTAATCAGGAAAAAAAAAAGAGACAGAGAGATAAAGGGTGACGTGAGAGAAAAAAGAAAAGAGATGATTAGAACAATGAAATATCACATTCGTTCTTTATTACAATAGTCATCTATTATTATCATAGCTATAGAGCTTATACACTCCCAAAAATGATTGTGAATTCTAACAAGAAGTCTTTGGAATATGCACATATTCCATAGATACTTTCAAAGATACTCACATGATCTAAATATGCTACAAACACCAACAGCTACAGGAAAAAGCATGCATGCTTACTGTTACAGTTAAGGTATGCAGGCTGAAGTTGCTACTGATCTATGGAATCACAATAATTACTATAATCGGGATGATTTGTCCTGCAGATATACCACTTGCCTCTCTGAGTCTCATCAATCTGCCAGCATGTGCCTCCCTGTTTGCCACAATTTCCTCTGCAGCTGTAAAACACAGAAAGCAAGAGGAAGAGACATGAAAGCATTGTGCTCATCAGTCTTGGCTAGATACATCATTCCAAATTATTTCAAGTTGCTTGATATATATACTTACACAACTGGGTGATGTTAGCAGTTCTAAACTCATCCAACCACTGGTTGAGTTGTGCATGTTTGTGCCTCTTAAGGTCACTGTAATGGTACCTACACTGCTGTCCAGTATGTAGTATGCCAGTAGCACTGGAGACAGCCTGGGCTAGGCTGTTCCAAACCTCAGCCTTGTACTGAGACCCAGCATAGTCCCCCTCCAGCAGCCGCCAGCTGTATCACTTGACAAGGAGTGCAACAAAGATTTTGGATTCCTTCACAACCCATCTCTGTGCCCTGAATTTGGCACCATCATTACCATTGCCTGCCATGTCTATGGAGGTCCTCCAAAAACAGTAGCAATGGTTTCCTGACAAATTATGATCTTGGATTTTAGGACCAGTGCACAAACACACATTTGCATGGTGGTAAGCAAAGAGACACACTGCCAATCAAACAGAAAAGCAGTTAATGAAACAGAAATTATGATGTGAAACTTGGCAGTGATCTTTGTCATGTGTGATGCTATACCTGGTTACAGTTTGTCCAGTGGTCAACACTGAAATGCTCGATGACTTGACTTTGGGGGGATCAATGGGATGACTTGGCATGTATTTTTATTGGAACTTACACACTGTTAAAAGTAATTTGTACATGGTGGGATTCAAACCTGTATAAAAGAGAATATATACATTTCCACAAAGGTGATTATTCCTCATTGGCATGGAAGACATAGTTGTCAACCATTGTCTTTAAAGATATACAGCTTAAAGACTGACTGGTGCTATACTTTAATTAGGCCTGTATGTGTTTGTGATATTAAAGGTACTGGCTCATGCATTCTCAGCTGTAATGCAGGACTAATGTCTAACAGCATATTGGAAATGGGATAATCTTGCATGACTTCAGTAATAGTTAGTTGTTATGATGCATATGGTACAATACATTCTGTTTTACAGTTATAATTGGGTTATGTGAGGGGTCTAAATGATTGTTAGTAGACTATTGTGTCCATCAGAGATATGCAACTGCATTTTTTATTATATAAGCATCACCGTCACACTAAACCAGTTACACACATAATCAATTGGAAGTCATATTCCAGTCAGTAATGAGCTATGATATCTACAAAAGTATGTATATGCAAGCAGTAATGATACCCTTCTGTCAATCAACCTACCATAATGATACCTTTCTGTCAATCAGCCTACCATACATAGCTATTGGTATGTAGTATTACCTTTATAATCAAAGTTATGTGAAAAAATGTGAAGTGGGACACCCTTACCAAACAGTATACCATGCTGGATTTGATCTGTGGCTCACCCATGTTCTAGCCATGCACTCACAGCTTTTACACCTGGTGCCACAGGGAAAGCTAGGCAGCAGGTGTGTTTTCTCTACTCAGTACCGTCCAGAGAGTTGCTGGACATGCATCACCACTTTGCACAGAGGAAGTTGCACCAAATTAAATTTTTCAATTTTTTCTTCAAGCAGGTAACCTAGTTTGCACACCACCCAGCAGCAAACAACTGCAGATGGCATGGAATAGAAACATCTGACATCTGGATTTGACAAAATAAGCAAGAATACATGTGAATAATACTTTAGTATTCCCATGACACAACATTAGCTATGTTACACTTACAACTCATGCAGGTACTAGCAATTCTTGAAAAAGGGGACATTTTACTTACTACAGTTTTACCGCTTACAGCTGCACAATGTCACTGAGTCTGTTTGTGCTCATAAAGGTGCACTAAATTAAAATGTTCACTTTTTTAAGCAGTGAACTGTGTTTGCACTCAGGTAGGCAATGCACAAATGCAGCAAGCAATAGCAAACACATATTACTTATGTAAGTACTCATTATGACCCCTCTCACTAACAATATCCACTGTGTGATGCTTACCCTGCTTTACCTCTGTTCTCTCACTTTTTAGCCCACCATATTTACATCTTGTGCCACAGAGACAGTCAGTTAATATATGGAATTTCTACAGTGATTACCATCCATGGTGCTGAAACCCTTGCAATGTCACAACTTGATAAGGTGACTGTAATTACATGTTACACTTTTTCCTTAAGCAGTGAACCATGTTTACATTATGCCACTTGCCACACACATGGTAAAGGCAAAAAAGGGAAACAAAGGTTAAACAATTAGAAAACTCTGTATTTGAGTCATCAGACTATTGCACTTACACAGCAAAGTTATAGTGGGTTCTCTCTCTTTGCCACAGACACAGTTTGCAGTAGCAATCAAATCATGTGCATGCAAGGAATTCACATTTTATATCCAGTATAGGTTTATAGGTTCATACGTGTTTACTAGGCTAACGACCATAAGGACTTTTTTAAGGCTAGCCATGCATCCCAAATCTCTGACAAGTTCTGATTCCCTTGATAAATGTAAGTATGGGCCTGGGAGATGAACCATTTACACCATTTACAGGTTACCTGTTTGCATTAGAGATATAGGTGCCAAACCAGGGATTAATTTCCGGTTTCCCATCCAATTGTCAAGGTTGCACTTGAATTGGGTTAAGGAGGAACTCTGCTTCGCTTGGATGGGGAGCCTCTTCCCTAAACAGGGTAGTCTCTGAGTTGCATAACTATCTCTCCAGCAGGTCCTATTTATATCACAGGCAAGGTTTAAGTCTTTAGAATGGGTAATTCTGCTACTTTTTGTTTTGTGGCTATGCAGGAGGTCCAGCAGAGTGGGGTCTGATAATGCCCTGTATGCCAGGCATATACCTCCCCTCAAAAGCTTACAGGAGACAGAATACAGGGATAGGGCCTTGAGGCAGTTTGCATAGGACATATTACTTACACCCTGTATTCTTTTAGTGAGGAACATATGTGGACATTCCAGTTGTTGAATATGCCTGGTTAGGTACATGCCAAAGGGTGCACTGTACTCAATGATAGGACTGATGAATGGCGAATACAGTGGAACAATGACTTCCTTGGACTTAGATGCTATACTTTTATTTATAAGTTCCGCAACATAGAATGATTTCCTCACCACTGTAGACATATGGTGATTAAAGGCTAGATTACTATCTATGTGTATTCCTAAGTCCCTGACTACTGGATCAACTCTAAGGGGTGTGTTCTCAGTATAATAGTTACCAGGTATGGATGACTTCCAAAAGGATAGTATTATGCATTTCTTATTATTAAACAATTCATACAGTTACACATTCTCAGTTGATTGTACATGTGAATAATATAGTTTTTGGAATGAGTGATCACACAATATTTATGAATATGTTTGCAAAACTGCAGCTCTGTTTGCTACTTGTATTCTGGGAATTCTTTCCTTATCTCTGCATAACTATCTGACATGAATCTCTAGTGCATCTCCCCTCATTTTTCTTTCAATCTGTGAGACAAATACATGACAATGAACAACAGTTTTCAGCAAAGGCAGAAAACTGTGCTATTATGCCAAATAATTATACAGGTTGGGTGTTTGGTTTTGTTTAAAAGCTCACTGCCGTTAGTTCCACACTTTGAAAGTGTATCCTCACATACACACGTACTTCAGGCAAAGGTCTATGAATTACTGTGTCTTGCTTCAGTCAGACTAATCATTCACAGTTGCAAGCCAATATAACCTTACATTGGTGTAGGGGCTACACTATGATTACATCTGCTACATCAAGTCAGAAGTTCGGTATTTAGCAATTCTAATGAGTTCACACCTCATTTGCTTCTTCCCAGTGCTCCTAGGGCTGAATCTACACTAGAAAAAGATAACAGTGTAGCTAAGGAACTTGATGGTGAGGAGACGTTTTGAAGACAGAGAAGACTGACTGCAATTTCTTTGAAGGAGATTTTGTGGCAAAGAAGCACATATTTTTCTAAGTTATGTTTCTCTTATTCAAGTGCATTTACATTCAAACATTAGGAATGTATTTATCTAGGTAGTTGAAAAATATAGGTAAGATCGGTATGTACTGCTTATACTTCACTGTTGGCACAGACAGTTCTTGCAGTGCTTTACATTTCTGAGATGTGAAGCATATGCTTATAGCACACTATGTTGTTACCATTTCTTTGGCAATTTCACCCGGTATTGGAGATAATCACATTGTTGTTCATCCAAAGCAAGGGGTTGTACATGTGTCTTACAGGGTGTGACTTCAGCAGCCCAAACACATGCGCTTTGATGTTTCTTTTTTGAGCATGTGCCTCATTATAGCATCCCTCCATGGGTGTGTATACATTTCTGATGTACATCATCAGCCATGGTGCCAATACAAGCCCTGCAGCCACCAGCAAATGACTTTGTGACACATCACTCCTGGAAAACATCTGGTAAAGTTGTGTGGTATACTAGATATGGGAGTAGTAGTAACTGCCGTGATTACCAACACACACATTCAAGGTGATTCCCCTAGCATTACACATGACCTGGCAGATAATGGAGTGGAACCCCTTTCTATTGATGTAGACCATTCCATGTTCCCCAAGTGGTGATTTGATTTTAATGTGGGTGCAGTCTATCACATCCAAGACTTCAGGGAAGTGTGCTATAAGGTAGAAATCATGCATAGTTCTAATTCTGTCCTCAGGGGTATGGGGAAATATATATAGCTGCTGGCATTCTGTAGCTTGGCATTCAGTAATTATTATAAAATCCTGTATGCTGATGCCTGTGACACTCCCTGAATGCCCTTGTAGGTCTGTGAAAGGTGCCAGTACCTAAAATTCTTAGTGCTACACATACCTTAGTCTCCATAAGTATTGGTTCCCCTGAGTTTGCCCTTGGTCTCAGGTGAGGATGACGAAGACTACAGAGTTTCTGGAATGTGTCTCTATCTACCCTGTAATGCTCTAATATTTCCACTTCATGCAGACCATGAACAGTTAAATGGGGTCTAAACACCTTTCTCCTTCTTGCCCAAGGTCTATCATCATAAGCAGCAGCATAGACCTGAGCCTGTTACACACAGACATGCAGAAGAGCAGTAGAAGCCCCTAACATTATTTCTAGTGGAGTTTCTGTGGCTGTATTTCAATGGACAGGGCAAATGGCTACACACAGTGTACACAATTACTTTACAGCTGCTGAATAGCTCCCTATCTTGGATTGGTTGATTAGCAAATAATTCAGCTGCTTATGCACTAATTTTATACCATGATTTTTACCTGGTATGCTCAGCTCTATACTTCATGTGGAGCTGTTTATTGAAAACAGTTTCAGTGAGTTGTGTAGGATTTGTTGAATCCAACCCTGTGTTTTTTTTTTCATTTTTATCATTTGTTGTGATTTTACTCACAATTATATTTTCTGCAGTTTTATTGTGATAGTGCTAAATATGAATTTGAATTTTAATTACATGAGGGAATCATTGTAGGAATGCTCCATTTTTTGCAACAGAACTGGAAATAGCACAGATAATTAGATAAGCTGAGGATAACTGTGATGGAAATTGAAACAGATTGCAGTTGATAGCTTGGTAAACACAGACAAAAATGTTACATTGCCCTGACATCCTAGCTTTTGATTCTTACTAATGACTGAGCTGATTATGTATTAGTTAAACTTTAGGTGTTTGCCAGTGATATAGCTGATTAATCATGTTAACTTCTTTGAATGAAATGTTGTCGAGGGGATGAATGTTGAGGTTAAACTTTGGGTGTAAGCTAGTCCTGGGTATGAGTAGTCTTGTTGGATTAAGACAAAGACCTTAATTGATAAGCCAGGTTTGCAATATGTGGAAGTGAACTTGAAGTATGTTCTTGACAAATATAATGGAATTTTCTGATAGAGCAATGGTTGCATTATCTACATTATGAAAACATTTGTAATTACCACAGTGAGTCACTGTTTCATTCACAAATAGAGTAAACATCAATTGACCTAGAATGAAACACTTTGGGATGCCAGCATCAACTGGCATCTTCTTCCTTATGCCAGTTCATGCTGGTATCGCCTTCCTTATGCCAGTTGATAAACAAGGGGATGGTGCAAGTTCATATAAACACATGCAGTCTGCTAAGTCTGGTAAAGAACTATATGGTCGCTAGTAGCTTAAAGTGACTAGCAATGTCAAAAGCCTTAGATAGGTCAAATTATAATACTCCCAGTAAGTTGCCTTTGTTTATATGGAATCAGATAAGTGTTGTATTAAATTTATTTATTGTTTTTAATCTAGGATGTCTAGGATTAATAACAATAATAGCTACTAAAACATATAGTGGTATATATTTATGAATTAAATGAAAAAGCAAAAGTCTACATCCAACATATGCTACTGAATGATCGAAAAAAGAATCAACCAATTTTTTGACTACAGTTCTACAGAGCATATTCAATATACACAATTTTGTTTTAAAAGATTAGCTCTTTGAATGCAGATTGAACAGTACCATTTTGCCTTCAGTGTTCCCATCCAAATGACATGGTAATTAGAAGTTATTAAATTAACACAGGTGATGATAACATATGATTTTTCTGATTAATTTTCCATTGTTTATGAATGTGTCGTTAAAAACTGGATTTGGAATTGTGTGGATGAATGTGCTATATGTGAAACAATACAAAATATATTGTTTCAGTGGCGAGAGAGGATGGATGGATGGAGAACTATCAGATTCTAGTGATGAATTCATATCACTTGCAAGACAGATGTTGCAATATCAGAAGGAGATAAAACAATCAACATTATGGAGTGCAAAAGTGTGAGGTTCAAGGAAACTCTCATATATTACTATAACAACTCACTTTTTTCTATTTAGGAGTTCTATTTTCATTTTACTGTTTTTTATCAGGTTTGCTCTTCATATATTATGAATGAAATCACAAGAAACTCCTGAAGTTCTCAGGAGACAGCAGTCTGTGGAAGCTCTGAATAACACCATTGTACAATGACAGCTCATTACTATTCAAAAAATGAGCATGCTGATTGGACAGCCCAACCAGTGGCCTATAGTAAATCGAGCATATAACAAGAGAAAAAAGTCCTGTGTGGAATGCTGGTCAGGCCCACATCTCAAAGTTATTGGCCATCTATTCTTAAATCTGTGCCGGTAACTCAAAGAAAGTAAGAATTTAAGAAGATATCCAAAACTTTGTACTCCATAGGTTATAAACTCAGAAGAAAATGACTGTAATTTTCCATAGAAAAACAAAAAGCAGATAGGTGGCAAAAGTAAGCAACTTCAAGAGATAAGTTTTATTCTACTTCTTTCTTTATGTGAGGAAGGCAAAAAAATGATTTCTTGTTATTCATGTTTAAGATGTTTGACAAAAATAACTGTGTAGTGAAACAAGTGAAGTGATGTTCGAATATATAATAGAAAAGTAAAAAAAAAAAAACTTACCTTAATGCTCTAAGCAGGGGGGCAAGTCCCCCTGCACACCCACACCCACCCTACTTAAATATACCAATTCCGAGACCACACTTCTGTGCAGAAAAGGGAAATCTTCCCATTCTGTGCATACAGAGCACAGCTGCAGCTTGTCAAAACTTTTTCAGATGATATAAGAATGTCATTTGGTCTTGATAAGTGTGCAAAAGCAACCTTTAAAGCAGGAAAACTGCAGTAACATGAAAACATCAGTTTGGGACAAGAATGTGATATAAAAGAACGGTACTTACGTATTATTGCAACCAGATTTTCGTAGTTGTGAAATTCACATACTTCAACTGTACTGAGGGCATGAAACACAGAAAGGGGTTATACAAAGCCCTTATTGGTGACGAGAAAGTTTGCATTACCTTCAGGAAGACAAACAATTGAAAAAAAACGTCTGCCTGATTTGCATGCATTACAGATGCACGGTTGATTTGTCAGGGCTGCTATCATTTTGAGAAATGTAATTTGTAAGTACAGATTTCTCCATGTTCTAAAAAGGGTGTAACAGCCAATTTTAAATTCTGTGCCTATATTATGTGTTTCAAATTTCACAAATGGGCTTTTATTAATAGGAAAATGCAGAGCAGATGGAATGAAATCCTTTACAATGAGCTTCTCTAGTTTCCTGGATTCTGTATTTACCAGACTTTTTCTCTCTTTTTTTAACATATAGGTAGTTGGACACACTGATACCTCTCAAGTGTCCAGATGTATGAATCATGTTTTTAAGTGTCCCTTGCCAAAACTGATTTCCGAATCATCATCGCGTCTTAATGTCAGTAAATTATGGGGTTATGGTCAACCTTGCTTGATTTAGGCCATGAACATGAAAGGAAACAAAAAAGAGAAGATTTTTACCAGCTATGGAAACTGCTTGTGAGAATAGGTAATGTCAGCCGTGCTATTTCATATACAATTACATTGTGTAAGTGTCGATAGAAAGTACCTGTGTATGTATGCAGCTTACCGTGTTCCTGAAACGTAACCAATATAAACCAGCAGTAGAAAAGATTTTGAAGATCACTTCTGAGTCTTACATGCAGTCGTTACAGTTGAGGTATGTGAATTTCGCGACCCTGAAAATCTGGTTGCGATAATACATAAGTACCTTTAGAACTTGAGCAAGAGGGAGTGCATAAATATTTGGAAATTGATCAAAGATCAACAATAAAACATGAACAAATGCAAATAAAACTTAGTAAGGAATACTTTAGAATACTTAAATTAATTCTGAAAACAGCGTTGACATCTAGGAGCAAACTCCAGGCTATAAACCAATTTTCTCTTCCTGTCCTAACTTACAGTTTTGGAGTGATTGACTGGCCCCAAATCATGTTGGATAGATTAGATAGGAAAATAAGAAGGATACTTCATGCCAACCAAATGATTTATAAAAATCAGTGCATACCAAGATTATATATTGGATGGGCCTCCTTGAAATTGATTACATGTATAGATCTGCAATCGTGGGACTCCACACATATCTGCTGACCTCACAAGACCCAAATGCAGTGAAAGTCTTGAAACATGAGGAGAATAAATCTAAGATGACTTCTCTTCTTAATTTAACAGAAGCATATCGGCATCAAGCAGGAATGGAAATCAAACCAGAAGTAAAAAAAAAATCAGGCAGCAACTGAATGTGCCAAAAAACAAAAGAAAGAATATAAGTTGAAGGACCAGATGAGAAGGCAAAAAATGCAGAAAAAGCATAAATATAGTTGCAAGTATAGAAACCTTCTGGAAGAACCTCATGTTGATCAGGAATGAACACAGGAATGGTTAAGGAGAGACAAATTCAAACCAAGAGATGAAAGGTTAATATTGGCAGCCCAAGATAGTGGGCTACATACATGCTGGTTTACAAAGTCCATTGAACATGTGGGAGAAACAGACAAATGTAGGTTTTGTAAAACTGAATTGGAAACAGTTGCACACCTTGTTGCTGGGTGTGACATACTAATGGCAGAAGGACTGTATACTGAAAGGCATAATAATGTGGCAAGATTGTTGCACTGGGGATTGTGCAAACATTATACTATTGAAGTGGCTGATAAACACTGGAAATATGAATTACAAAGCATCATAGGTTCATAGGTAGGTACTAGGCTATCGGCCCTAGGGCCCATACAAGCCTAGCCAAAAAATGTACCCTGGCTTTCGCCACCCAAGAAAATTATTTTATACCTAGTTTAGTGAGCTTAACTATAATTCCAGAGTGGGGGATGGTGTCGAAAGCCTTGGCGAGATCTAGATAAGCTGTGTGAATAATTTTACCCTGATCTATGGCTTTGATCTGCCTAGAAAATGATGACGTTTAAATCACATGGGATCACCCATTACCAACAGTTCAAAAGATAGATGCTAGAAAACTGGATATGGTGGTCCAAGAAAAGAAGACAAAAGTAGCATTGATCATTGAAATTGCTACACCCAGTGACTACAGTGTCTTGCGTACAGAGAGACACAAAGTCATAAAATATCAGGATCTGCAGGCAGAAACAATAGCAATGTGGAAGAAAGATACCCAGATCGTTCCAATAGTAGTTGGAGCAATGGGTCTTATAGAAAACGAATTTACATTCATATTTAGATATGTTACTAATCCATGTAACCCTATACAACTTGCAGAAACAGTCATTACTGAGCACATTGTGAGTGCTGCAAAGAGCACTTTTGGCTTACATCAAAGACTGAAACAATTCTAATTTCACGAACTTTAATCGTAATTTGACTTAGGAATAGGGTCCATTCCCATCATAATATTAGAAACCCAAACAATTTGGAGAAATTAAAAAACAGAATTAGTAATCACACATCCAGTGCTCTGGAGATGGCTTATACAGGGTCATAAAGGGGCTCTGCTTCACAATGTGTGTGTGTGCATCTTTGAGATGATGACATCCTCAGTGTTCCACAGAAAGGATGTCTTGTGAACAGATGGAAAAGTGGGATGTTGGATTCAGGGGGCTTTGTAAAAGGTTCTCCAGAGTGTGAGTCAAATGAGAACAGATTCAGAACATTGGTTACCTATTACAACTGCGAAACCGCAGTTGCGCAAATACAGAAATGTCGACACATTGTGCAAACTGCAAAAGCACTGAACATCCTGAAGTGCAAAATTCGAAATGTTGAATCGTCATAGTTGGCCGTTCTCCGGTATAGCTCCTTAAAGTAAGTGTGCAATAATTATGGACCTTAGGGTGCAGGCTAAGTCAAATACATACATAGTAATATATGTAAGCTTTTGTTTAGGGTTAGAAGTAGGGTTTTGTTAAGTGTATGTATGTGGATTATTTATTTTGTTTGGGTAGGTACTACGTAGCAGGTGTTGGGGTTGGCCAACTATGCCATTTCAACATTTTGAATTTCGCAGTTCAGAACGTTCGGTGTTTTTGCAGTTCGCTCAATATGTGTTGATGTTTCCGTATTCGCATATGTGAGGTTTCACGGTTATAATATAGACCCCAAAACATCACATAATGACTGTAATATACCACTCACCAACACCAGCTGACTGAGGTCAGAGTCGAACACCACACATGTCAAGGTATACAAGCTGGATTTTAGACAACTTAACACTAGTGCTACCACAAATGTCAGACTTGTACTCTGTCAAAGTGCACTTTATAGAGGATGACATCATCAGTGTATGCTGAGAAGATGTTGGGAGGAGAGTCTGACATTGCTTTGGACTCGCATCCCAGTGTAAAACTGCTTCCAGACTGATAGTTAAAGTAAGGTAGTAGTAGGTAGGCTTATGCTGATATGAGTCTGCATGCACTCACATACACACACACACACACACACACACACACACACACACACACACACACACACGGGAAACACCAGTAGTGCAGTGATGGAGTTATGTGTCTTCATATTTGGATGAAAGCATGTCTACATTAGTACAAGTTACTACTGATAATATCAATGGGATAAGATCCTGCATGATCAATATCCACTGTCGCTGTAAACCCATACCAAATGTAACAATGCTGTTAGGATACATCATTTTGGAGTATGTTTGACAATGGCCCAAGAACTAATATATAATTTGCAAGTGCATTACTGCAAGGCACACATGGATATTAGAACATTTGTGTTCAGTTAAGCACACGTGTCACTGCCCTTCTCTTATGTTTATGAATGCATTTCCAGGTAGTGGACGATTACAGCCCAGCAGCCATTGTTAGACATGCTGAGCACTTCTTCACAAAGTGCATTGCCGAGAAGTTGATTTGTACAGATGGTGGCAAAGTATTAGTGCATGTATTAGTCAAATTTCAAGAATTTAACTTGGCGTTGTGAAGTAGCAGTTTCCACTGGAGTTCATTGCCAAACTGTGAACAGATAGGGGCATATAGTAACTGACCTGATTTGAGTTAACTGCAAAATACATCTGTATTTTGTTAATGTTTCATGTGCCAGGCTTGCAGGATATGTTATGGGAGAAATTGCTGGCAGCTAGTTTAATGTGCATGCTGTAGCTGATCTTTGAAATGTTGAGGCCAAAGTTTTATTACATAAATAACTGTTTGCCTTGCTTTCCCTGTTTGCGTGATGTTAAGCTCTGTGCAAATGCGGCTCTCTACTTAAGAAAAACAGTGAAAAACTCTACACGGTTCTCATGCTTTAAACCTCTAATACAATCACCTGTTACAACTATATCTTTACTACTTACACACATAACATGCTTACCTTCTTACAAATTAGTAATAAGAGTGTCACTTATTTCTTTAACCACAATAATATATAATCACATTATAAACTTAAAAACTTCTTTATTTTTGTCTAAAAACTGCTTTTTCCCCTTAATTCACATCTATTGAAAATGTTTGTAGTTCTTCCCTGTTTCAATCCAATTTATTCTACACTAGCAGATCACTGAGCATATTAGAGACATCTGTAACACATCAAATATGTAGTCCATCAAATGTACAAGTAGTACCTATTGTCTGATCCTTACTTCTCCAAAGAGAAACATTCTCATTTTCATGTGCACCAACTGTAATACACAGATATACAGCCCTGACTGTGCCCCACTAACCCAGGTTGTATTAGTTGTCAAAATACATCAATATCTGTCAGGGAAAAGGTAGAAGTCAGTAACAGATAGCAACATACCCATCATGAAGGAGGAGGTAGCAATGTACCCATCATGGAGGAGGAGGTAGCATCGTACCCATCATGGAAGAGGAGGAAAATGCTTACAGACCAGTCATTACTTACCAGCAAGATGATGCTAACAGGGACAACTCAGGTGATATTACCTGCCACTGTGTGTGTGTGTGTGTGTGTGTGTGTGTGTGTGTGTGTGTGTGTGTGTGTGTGTGTGTGTGTGTGTGTGTGTGTGTGTGTGCGCGTGTGTGTGTGTGTGTGTGTGTGTGTGTGTGTGTGTGTGTGTGTGTGTGCGTGTGTGTGCGTGTGTGTGTGTGCTTGCGTGTGTGTGTGCTTGCGTGTGTGTGTGTGTGTGTGTGTGTGTGTGTGTGTGCATGTGTGTGTGTGTGTGCGTGTGCATATGTGTGTGTGTGAGTCTGAATGCTTAAGTGAGGGTGTCATAGGCCCCTGTAATGATGGCAGTATTGAATAGCCAGATTCCAGAAGAAATTTGGCATGGAGCAGCATTGCACTGAGCAGTTACTCAATACCCACTTCCAAAACCTAGTGCTCTGCCACTCCCATTTCAGTATGTGCTAATGGGAAATGCAACAGTCTTATGGGCAGTTCCAAAAAAGGGAATCAGATTTGCTTCATAAAAAATAAAAATCATTGTTGCACATTGATGAAGGTTGTCAGTGTACAAGGCTGCAGCTTCTGAATTCAATAAGCAGAGTTATTAAAAAAAGGAGTTGTACTGTACAGTCTACACCCATGGGGTGGGGGGCTGAGGGGTCCCTATTAACTTGCCGAATGTTTCAAGGTTTGAATGCCATATGATCAACACCATATGATTGAACTTTGAAAAGTTTGAAGATGAAAGGCAATGGCTCCGTATGCGCAGAATGGGAAAATGTCCCTTTTCTACATTGAAGTGCGGTTTTGGAGTTGGTATATTTAAGTAGGGGTGTGGGGGTGCAGGGAGACTTGCCCCCCTGCTTATAGCATTAAGGTAAGGTTTTTTTTTTTCTTTATTATATATTCGAGGTTTCAAGTTTCGCTCATATGTTGTCGACCATATGAGGTTCAAAATTTTGAAGCTTTCGGATATATAATATAGACCCGGGGCTGAGGACCTAGTGCATGTGTAGAGTGAGCTATCCTTGCACTTCAGTTGAAATTGCCTGCAAAGCCTTCTACGTTAAAAAATAGACTGTGTTCTCTGATGGGCTACTACCTTCCTATAATTATCCCTTGTCATGTACAGGGACAATGCAGGAATGATGGCCATGTTGTGTGTTTTACAAATGTAAATAGTTTGTTGCATGGTCTATTGGTCCTATGTCTCCATATGTATGGCAGACATGATACTGTAGGAAGGCTCCCTGAATACAATATGATGTCTGTGTTCAGGACGAGCTGGGGACCAGGATACCTTTGGCCATCTATGTGACTTAGGTAATTTTACATTATTCTAGGCATAATTCATAGGTGTTTACTAGGCTAATGGTCCTGGAGCCTAGTCCAAGAAGATTCCCTTGCATCATGCCACCCAAAGTTAGTTCCCAGTGCCCCTGTCAAGCAAGGTCACTGAAGTGATCCCCAGGGTGAACTTCCTATTGCCCATCCATTCGTCAAGATTTTTCTTAAAGAGGGTCAGTGAAGTGCTCTGCTTGACATGAATAGGAAGTTTGTTCCAGAGTATCTGAAGTCTCTGGTTTAGGAACCTGTCCCTCCAGCATGTTCTCTTTATTGTGGTAATGAGGTTTAGGTCCCTGGAGCATGTGGTATGGAGGGATTGGGATTTCTTTAGTTGTAACATATCTAGCAGCTCTTGGTCAGACATGGCTTTGTAGGTCAAGCAGAGATTGCCTATAAGTAGGCGATAAAAGATAGAATATAACTGGAGTTTTTTGAGTCTGTCCATATAGGGCATGTGTCTAAGGCCTAAGATCCTCTTGGTGAGGTATTTTTGTGGCCTTTCCAGTTGTTGTAGGTGTCTAGTGAGGTAATGAGGTAATTTTGCACCCTGCTAGGCCTATTTAATGGGATTCATTAGCATACAATACTATGGCATGTCACTACCTATACAGTACAACTCTCAGCCATTCAGCAACTCAGCACTGCAAGGAACTGAACTGTGTGAACCTTAACTTAGATGACCTCATCATGTGTAATTTTAATGTAGTGAGAGTAGGATCGCACAGACTCTGAGGTGTTTGGAATCCATCTTGATATCAACCATAAAGGAGGTGGAGCTAGGAATTTATTAGAAAAGCCCTGATAGATGCCTGAATAGTGACATTTGTAGTTGCCTTTCATACCACAAGACTGCGTAAAGCAGAAATTTGCATTCCCCCTTTTATTTTTATTAATAAATGGCCAAAAGATTAGCATGAGGGCTGATGGTTGGCAAGCATTGTGGACATAAAAAAGTTCATTGTTTCACCTTTATACAACAACTGCAAAAAAAAAAAAAAAAAAAAAAAAGAAATATTCTTCCTTTTCTATTCAATTCAGCTCAGGTGTTAATATTTTTTTTTCAAACCATAATGCACCACTGGCAGAAAAGAAAAAGTTTTCCTTTTCTACTTAAATCTTCTTAGCTCTCCCATTCATCTTTTACTTCTACTGAATGTATATTATCATCTTGTTTAGAAATCTGTATACAGTCTATAGTATTTTCTTCATAAGAAAAATATAAGGGGAGATCTTTTATCTTAGTCATCATCTCATCTGAAGTTCTAAAGGTTATCAATACTACCAGTGTAAATAAACTTCAATACTGAAAGGAAATCTATATTTAAGTATATGCCTTTATATTCCTGAATAGCTTCTATAAATTGCATGTTTTTAAAGAAATGCTGCATTCAGATTATCATTTTTCACATGGACAAGTCAACCAGCAACTGCAACTCACCTTGTTGATTGCGATAATAGCCCTAAAATTGCTTCTATTTTGTAAGAGAGTTCAATCTAATAATCTTAAATTTTCCATATTTCTCATTGGTTTTGTTCCATGAGAGTCATACTACATTTTCCATCCCCAATGAGTTTTTTGCAAAACCAGTCCACAGCACTACCATTGTTTTCAAAATCCCATTAAATCTACACCATTGTCAGCTGGCGTGCCCTGCAGATGGCCTCATTACCAGTATCATGGCAACACACCTCTGTTGTGTGCATGATGTAGCAATATGGAGGGAAAGTGCCCGGAGATCTGCTTTCCAACATGGTAAAATGGCAGAGGAGATACTACTAGGTAAGTATATGACCACTGATATATGATAAGCAGTAGCCAGACATTGCCACAGAAAGCAAAATGATCAAATGTTTCTTCTTATCCACATGAAAATAGGTGACTGTTCTTATCCACTAGATCCTTGACTAATGACACCATACAGATCCCCATTAACCCCTGCTGAGGATGCCTAACATAGTGCACACACCATGACATGAAACACTATCAATTGTGTGTTTGGTGTGCTGAAAGCAAGATTCAGCTGTCTGGACACAACCGTAGGTGCACTACAATACACACTAGAAAAAACATCACAGATGGTCACCATGTGCGTCATACTTCAAAACATGATAACTCCAAAACATGCTGACCTGTCAACTGCAGGTGTCATTAACTCCCAGGAACCCCAAATATCTGATGATGAGCTTATCCAAGATGTCTTGGGATAATCAGGGTAACACAGGGGAATAGGTATGGGCAACAGTGGATGTGACCAGAAGTCCTAGCTCAAGCATAATGGCAGAGTGTGACACACACATTTGAGTCATGAGAAGCCACATGTAGAAATGTACACAGACTAAACAATGATATGCATATGTTGCCCCACACAAAGAAAAAATCTGGACCACCAGGCTGTACAACACATAATTTAATAAAATAAACACAGAGTAAGCGCTTTCAGGTTATACACCCTTCTTCAGACATCTTACTACACATTAAAACATCACATTTAAAATATCAAATAAATGAATCCACCTCATTTTAAGGCAGGCTTTATAGGGATTACACCATTCATTCCTGGGGGGCTATGTGCTGCCAGTTCAACTATCCATTTTGACTCTTGGTACTCAGTTAAATTATGTAAATTCCCTCGCCCCTCCTTGAAGCATCCACTATCTGTAGTACCATAAAGTCAAAGGTGTGGGTACTATTACTGCTAATATGTTGGTACAAAGCATTATGATTCTAAACTCCAAAGGTTAAAAATCTTAGAAGATGCAAAGAGACTATAACAACTTTGTGAAAGGCTGCATTTTCACTTGCCCAAGAGACAATTTTGGCAGCACAGGTCCAAAGATGAACTCCAATCTGGCAGAGAACCAGCAGTCCACCTTACAAAGGTAGCCAAGGAGGTTTCAAGAGAGTGAGTAACATAACAACAACATTTACGGCAACTTCCTAGCATTTGGGCTCTACTACCAGTGTTGCTTCATCAAGACAAATGGTGAAGATCAGTGGTCTTCTATGGCGATGAGGTCTGTAAACACTATTCCAACCGCAGAGAATGAAATGAACGTGTTAGGAGCAAGACCCAAAGTGGCCAATGCTTTTTTTCATGTCCTACCCATTCTAGTAAAGAACAAAGCCAATGTTCAAAAGGGACAGCCACAGAGTCGGAATGTAAAGCGTCGCAAGACTTCAGTATAACTGGAGATGATGACTGTATTGTTTTTAACATTTCTGATTACAGTTTATCTGATGATGAACTCTATATTTTGAACAAAGGGTTAACCTTTGTGCCTAGTACAGGTTGTGATTTTAGTGATTTAATTACTGAGCTCTTAGAAACTTAGAGCTTAAGGAAGCTCTTTGGCAATAATGATTCATTTAGTTCTAACATATTTGGCAACCAAGCACATTTAACCCCCCCCCCCCCCCCAGTTCAGCAACAGAAACCTTTCTTAAGGCATGTGAAAATTATATAACTGATTATTTGAATCAACACAAGCAGAATGTCTTTCACAATTTAACAGTAAACCAACGACAGGTAGTGATGTCGCTAATAAGTAATGAGAATATAATTATAAAACCAGCTGACAAAGGGGAAGTGGTTGTGGTGATGAATGCCAGTCATTATAATGGTAAAATATACAGCATGTTACATGATAGGAACATGTATCAACAGATGTCCCCTATTGAGGCTAAGATGGAAGAGAAAAAGCTAAAGCGTGATTTATTAAATTTGAATAAGAGTAATTTTATTACAGATTAAATTTTCAAATTTGTATGGGTTGAATACCCTGTGGTTCCTGTGTTTAAAGCCATCCCAAAAATACATAAGAACCCTGTAGACCCACCCCTTCACCTGAATGTGTCTGGCAGTGGATGGGTTACTGAGAATATTTCAGTATGGGTTGAGTTAAGGTTAAAATCATGTTTGAACAATGCACCCAGAGTGTTGAAGGACACCGCATTTTTTACAATCTTTATATGAATATTTAGACACCAATCCTGGACATACTAATTGTCTATTTGTAACCATGGACATCAACAGTTTATTCACTGTTATTCCGAAGGAATATGGTCTAACACCCATTGAGAGGTTTATGAACGTGGTTCAGACTTTGACACCCATGGAAGTTAACAAGGTTTGTTTGCTTTTGGATTATGTCCTGAGCAACAATATTTTTCTATTTGGCAAAGATTTTTATCCTCAGAATATAGGCATAGCCATGGGTACACCCTTTGGCAATTCTTATGTCAATTTAGTCCTAGCATTTTGGGAGAATACATTCATGTTCAGTACATATTTTGAATGGGAAATTTGCTTAAAATATTATGTTCATTTTGTGGTTGACATTATCCTGTTGTGGGGGAGTACCAGAGATGAGTTATCCAAGTTCATTGCCTCTCTGGAAACCACCACGGATTTTTTAAGATTCGGTGTTGCGTGTTCTGATAATTTTATAGATTTTTTGGATGTACGCTTATTTAAAAATGATGATGGTGGAATAGGGACCTGCCTGTATAGGAAGGAATGTTGGAAAAACACTCTTCTGGTCCATGATAGTATGCACCCGAGGCATTTATTTAGTAACATAGCTAAGGGACGATTTTACAGGATGTCAAGACTATGCACAAATGAGGATAATTTTAATAAGAGATCATCTGAACTGGCCCATGAACTTAGTAAAAGAGGTTACAAAGGAGGTGTATTACAGCAAGCATTTGAACAGTGTCAAAAAGATAGAGCCAGTAGGGCAAAACCTTGGTTTTCCAAGGGCAGTAATGAGATGCAGCCCTTGAGGGCATTGGGTCAACAACCATTACGTGTTAATATAAAATAAAGTAATAACATGGGAGGTATCTGTAACATCATTAGACAAAACTGGGGCATTTTTCTAACTGAAGACAAAATTAAGAACATTGTAACTGATCAACCATTATTTTGTTTCAAAAGGCATAAGAATTTCAAAGATTTGTTGTGCAATGATAGTCATCAGATCAAAAGGGTTAGGACCACATGACAGGGTACCTTCCCATGTAGGCGTTGCAAGGCTTGCCAGTACATATGAGAAGACAATTTATTTGTTCGCCCCACGAGTAAGAAGTACTTTTGGACACAATATGCAGACTGCCATACAACAGACGTCATATATTTGGCTCAGTGTAAAGACTGTTATTCATTTTATGTAGGTAAGACCAATTGTAAATTAAAAAATAGGAACTTACAGCATATGTCTGGAATACGCTTAAGCAATGAACGCATTGCTTTGTACCAACATATTAGCAGTAATAGTACCCACATCTTTGACTTTATGGTACTACAGATAGTGAATGCTTCTAGGAGAGGGGGGAATCTACTTAATTTAATTGAGTATCAAGAGTCAAAATGGATAGTTGAAGTGGCAGCACATAGACCCCCACTCCCCCAGGCATGAATGGTGGAATCCCTATAAAGCTCACCTTAAAGATGAGGAGGATTCATTACTGAATTTGATTGGTTATTTGATATTTTAAATGTGATGTTTTAATGTGTAGTAAGATGTCTGAAGAAGGGTGTATAACCTGAAAGTGTTTATTTTATTAAATTAAGTGTTTTACAGCCTGGTGCTTAAGATTTTTTCTTTTTGTATTTTCATATTTGACTTATGAACCTTTGGTGTGAAGGTTCCATTTTCTGTCTTATTGGATGTGTTGCCTCACAACAGCAGCACAAGGCAAAACTAATTGAAAGACACCAAATAGCTAACAGTTGTCAACATTAGACAAAGTAGAAGATATACCTGTATGAATATATACACAACACTCAGCGAGGAGCACATCTGGACGTATACACAGGAAACATCACCACAGGTAATCTCTCTATAAGGTACATCAGCAAAGAGGACCCCACAAGCAAATGTGTGTCATGTATAAGATGTGCACAACAGAAGGTGTGTTAGTACAGCTATGATATGATCGTACAGATAACTAGCATGGAAAGTAGCAGTACATTTACCAGTACCACATAACAATCTAGACACGTGCAGTATATGGGAATATATCAGCACAAACATAAACAAAAATAAGGAGCTGTTCGCTAGTATGCAGTATACAATAACATTGCTATAAATGTCTAAAATAAGCAATAACTATTACAAATAAGCAAAAACAGGTTACTTATTGCTATATATCACAGATTAGCTGCTTCTACTCAGATAGCTCTGTGTGTAATGGCTGAAACACTAAAGTGAACTTCATAACAGAAAATTGAAACCTGAAACAACTTTAAAAAAAGTTCAAAAGAACCACTGAGGTGCTTTCTCCAAGCCGTAGACCTAGCAACCCAAATGGACAATGACCATAAACAATAAAGTCTCATTGAAGTGGGGGATGGTCTTTGCTAACTAAGATGGCCTGGAAAGAGCTCAGTAAACAGTGTCTAACAAACAACTAGGCCCACAATACAATCAGGAATATGGAGAATATTACAGCTACTACCTAAACTATTTTAGGCAGAACACACTGGTTCTTGGTACCGCTAAATAGTAGTCACAGTAGTAATAATATAACATGTATGAGTGAGGCACCAGTTTATCAAACTAGTCATTTTATGAGTGATATTTATGACAGTGTCACTTCATGCCACAATTATATGGATAGTGGTGCTAGACTGCCATATTCTATGGTATTTACACAGGAGAAGGACACTGATAACACTGACTGGCACTCTTCTGTTATTACAGAAGGAGGGTTTAGTATATACAATTATACTGATACTTGTTTTAATGCTGCCTATGTTAAACTTTTTAAGAAGGGTTTTAGATTTGTCCCTTCATTTAAATTAGATGTTGGTAGAATTTTGATTAATTTAAAACTTTACACTAGAGCACTTAACCTTAAGCTGTTTTTTGTTAACAACAAATGTAACCAGAGAGACAATACTAGTTTTACTCTAAAAGGAGTAGTACTTTTATACCCCACAGAACCCAATGATTTATTTGTTTGAGAGATTATGTGAAACACAAATCAGAAGAATATTAAAGAATGAAAAATGACTTCTGATAATTTGACTTCCGCTGAAAAATTTTGTCTTAAGGAATTAACTTCTACCGACAAATATAGGGTAATGAAACCCGATAAAGGGGGTGGGGTTGTTATTATGAGCAAAACAGACTATTTGAACAAAATGACAATAATGTTGAGTGACAATACGACGTATGAAAAAGTGTCAAAACATGAAATGGAAAGGGCATATGTTAAGGTGGATTGGTATCTATATGAATTTTTGATGGATGGAGTCATCACCAAAGATGAATATAATTTTTTATTAGTGGAACATCCAATGACGCCATCCATTTTTGGTATCCCCAAAATCCATAAGGACATACACAATCCACCCTTTAGGCCCATAGTCTCTGCCAGGGGTTCAAAGACTGAAGCCATTGCTGCTTATATAGACTTGCATTGTAAGGGAACTTTAAAACATCTGCCTCATATATTAAAAGATTCCTGGCATTGTCTAGAAAAAGCTAGAGAACATTTTGTTGATATTGAAGACGATATGACAATGGTAACTATTGATGTTGTCAACCTATTCACAGTGATTCCTCATGACTTAGGTCTTGAAATGTTTGAGACAAGTTTGCTGAAATTTAGTGAGTCTAATAAGGCTAAATGCAAATTGTTACGTGAACTGATGGCTATTGTACTTGAAAACAATTTTATGTTTATTAATGGTGAATATTATAAACAAAGTACAGGTGTGGCCATGGGGGCTAGATGCGCCCCCATGTATGCCAATTTGGTGTTAGCCTTATGGGAAACACAAAGTGTTTTTACTTCTAGTTTCTGGCCTAACATTGCCCTTTACTTAAGGTATCTGGACGACATTCTTATTTTTTGGAAGGGCAACAGAGAAATGCTTATTGAGTTTGAAAATTTTCTAAAAACGACATCTAGTTTTTTGAATTTCACTTTTAAGATATTTGACAACAATTGTGAGTATTTAGATATTTTATTCTATAAAAACATGGGCAAGTTAGAATCAAGTATTTTTAGGAAAAAAAACTCATTCCAATTCTTTTTTACATTTTGATAGTTGCCATCCCTATTACCAGAAAAGAATTTAGTAAAGGGACAGATGGTCAGATTTTCTAGAATTATTAGTGAAGACATTAATTTTTACAATGAGATTAAAATATTATCAGATATGTTTCTGGATAGAGGTTATCCATTAGAATTAATTGTTAAAGTTAGTGAAGAGATTTATATTAAAAGACATCAAATATACAAACCTATATTAAAGTACGGTTTTGACAACAGTATATCTAGGACTAATAACACTACTAGAAATGACACCTTTATTATACCATTTAATGATATATCACCCAGGATAGTTAATATAGTACATGAGACCTGGATAAGTATTCTCCAGAACAACGGTGACCTTATTGATAATTTAGGGACTGGGCCCAAGGTCACTTATAGTAGGGGGATGAATCTTAAAGAACATTTTGAGGCAGTTAATAATAGGAATATGTTCAACACATCTTCGATGAGCAAATGTGGGACATGCCATACTTGTAAATTTATTAATGATGGACCTTATGTTGCGGTACAAAATTTTGGCAAAACAATTAGATGCCCAGGTCATTGTAATTGCAACACAAAAATGGTGGTGTACCTAGCTATATGTTCATCATGCCCAGCCTTCTATGTTGGCAAAACGATAAGGAAACTTCGAGAAAGGATAGTGGAACATGTTAGAGACATTAAAAAACAGAAAAATACTAGTTCTCTTTATATGCATAGTCTAAGATGCCAGACTTTTAAGAGATTTTTTATTCTTTGTTATTGACAGAATTGTATACTACAATAATAACAAAGGTGGTGATGACAACACCTTACTTGAGGCTAAAGAATGTTTATGGCAATTACGGCTAAATGCAAGTTCTAGCCCTGGTATTAACGAACATATTTCTATATCAAGTATACTAAAGTACAAGTCTCAATTTATTTGATCTTGTATGTATTAGGTTAACATCTGATAATTTAATGTTTTAAATATTTTGTATAACAATATGAATTTTAATGTTAGGAATTTTTTAATGAATGATTTTATGCTGGATTGTATAACAATTGTTTATATTTAATAATTATTTAGATTTATACTATTATCTAGTTATTTATATATGTATTTTTACTTTTATTTATTGGTATTACATATACATAGTTTTTGACAAGAAGGTTTTATTACATTTACAAATTAACAAGTTTGCACAAGTCCTGGCTGTTTATGTTCATTTTTGCTGATTGTACCTTTAAGAATTTTTAGCTGCGTAGGTAATAATTTGTTTAATTGTTTAATTGTTCAATTATCTAATTTACATAAGGATTTAAAAAGAGGTTCAACACAAGGATTGTCAGTACTCTGAAGATGCCCTGATGTGTGTGGGTGAAAGCGCTTAGTACAATTTTGGTTAAATAAATAAGTAAATCGGTGGTCTGCAGTTGTTCCTGGTTCACCTTTTTTGTTTTACTACACTGCAGAAATGTTTACCACAAACACAATCAGGAATATGGACAAATTACAGCTACGAGCTAAACTATTTTAGGTAGAAAACACTACAGAAATGTTTATCACAAGTGAGACAATAGCTATGAAATACTGTGCAAGTATGCATTATACAATAAAATTGCTATAAATATCTAAAATAAGCAATAACTACTACAAATAATGAAAAAAACAGGCTACTTGTTGCTATATATCAGATATCAGCTGCTCCTCCTCAGATAGCTCTGTGTGTATTGGCTGAAACACTCAAGTGAACTTCTTAACAGAAAGTTGAAACCTGAAACAACTTTAAAAAAAGCTCAAAAGAACCAATGAGGTGATTTCTCCTAGCCGTAGTCCTGGCAACCCAACTAGACAATGACCATAAACACTAAACTCTCACAGAAGTGGGGGATGGTCTTTGATAACTAAGATGGCATGGACAATGAGCTCAGAAAACACCTCTAACAAACAACTAGGCCCACAACACAATCATCAATATGGAGAATATTACAGCTACTACCTAAACTATTTTAGGAAGAACACACTGCAGAAATTTTTATCACAAACACAATCAGGAATATGGACAATATTACAGCTATGAACTAAACTATTTTAGGCAGAAAACACTACAGAAATGTTTATCACAAGTGAGCCAATAGCTATGAAATACAGTACAAGTATGCATTATACAATAAAATTGCTATAAATATCTAAAATAAGCAATAACTACTACAAATAAGCAAAAAAAAAAAAAAAACAGGTTACTTATTGCTATATATCAGAGATCAGCTGCTCCTCCTCAGATAGTTATGTGTGTAATGGCTGAAACACTCAAGTGAATTTCTTAACAGAAAGTTGAAACCTGAAACAACTTTAAAAAAGCTCAAAAGAACCAATGAGGTGCTTTCACCAAGCCGTAGACTTGGCAACCCAACTGGACAATGACCATAAACACTAAAGTCTCACTGAAGTGGGGGATGGTCTATGCTAACTAAGATGGCCTAGAAAAAGAGCTCAGAAGACAGTCTTTGACAAACAATTAGGCCCACAACACAATCAGGAATATGGAAAATATTACAGCTACTACCTAAACTATTTTAGGAAGAACACACTGCAGAAATCTTTATCACAAACACAATCAGGAATATGGACAATATTACAGCTACAACCTAAACTATTTTAGGCAGAAAACACTACAGAAATGTTTATAGCAAGTGAGCCAATATCTACAAAATACAGTACAAATATGCAGTATACAATAAAATTGCTATAAATATCTAAAATAAGCAATTACTACTACAAATAAGCAAAAAAACAGGCTACTTATTGCTATATATCACATATCTGCTGCTCCTCCTCAGATAGCTCTGTGTGTAATGGCTGAGACACTCATGTGAACTTCTTAACAGAAAGCAGAAACCTGAAACAACTTTAAAAAAAAGCTCAAAAGAACCAATGAGGTGCTTTCTCCAAGCCGTAGCCCTGGCATCCCAACTAGACAATGACCATAAACATTAAACTCTCACTGAAGTGGGGGATGGTCTTTTCTAACTAAAATGGCCTGAACAGTGAGCTCAGAAAACAGCCTGTAACAAACAACTAGGCCCACAACACAATCAGGAATATGGAGAATATTATAGCTACTACCTAAACTATTTTAGGCAAAGCACACCGCAGAAATGTTTATCACAAATACAGTCAGGAATATGAAAAATATTACAGCTACGACCTAAACTATTTTAGGCAGAAAACACTACAGAAATGTTTATCACAAGTGAAACAATAGCTATGAAATACAGTGCAAGTATGCGTTATACAATAAAATTGCTACAATATCTAAAATAAGCAATAACTACTACAAATAAGCAAAAAAACAGTCTACTTATTGCTATATATCAGAGATCCGCTGCTCCTCCTCAGATAGCTCTGTGTGTATTGGCTGAAACACTCAAGTGAACTTCTTCACAGAAAGTTGAAACCTGAAAAAACTTTAAAAAAAGCTCAAAAGAACCAATGAGGTGCTTTCTCCAAGCCGTAGTCCTGGCAACCCAAATAGACAATGACCATAAACACTAAACTCTCACTGAAGTGGGGGATCATCTTTGCTAATTACGATGGCCTGGACAATGAGCTCAGAAAACAGCCTCTAGCAAACAACTGGGTGCACAACAGAATCAGGAATATGGAGAATATTACAGCTACTACCTAAACTATTTTATGCAGAACACACTGCAGACATTTTTATCACAAACACAATCAGGAATATTGACAATATTACAGCTACGACCTAAACTAGTTTAGACAGAAAACACTACAGAAATGTTTATAGCAAGTCAGCCAATAGCTATGAAATACAGTACAAGTATGCAGTATTCGATAAAACTGATATAAATATCTAAAATAAGCAATAACTACTACAAATAAGAAAAAAAAACAGGCTACCTTTTGCTATATATTACAGATCAGCTGCTCCTCCTCAGATAGCTCTGTTTGTAATGGCTGAAACACTCAAGTGAACTTCTTAACAGAAAGCTGAAACCTGAAACAACTTTAAAAAAAAAAGCTCAAAAGAACCAATGAGGTGGTTTCTTCTAGCAGTAGCCCTGGCAACCCAACTAGACAATGACCATAAACACTAAACTCTCACTGAAGTGGGGGATGGTCTTTTCTAACTAAGATGGCCTGGCCAAAGAGCTCAGAAAACAACCTCTAACAAACAACTAGGCCTACAACACAATCAGGAATATGGAGAATATTACAGCTACTACCTAAACTATTTTAGGCAGAACACACTGCAGTAATGTTTATCACAAACACAGTCAGGAATATGGACAATATTACAGCTATGACCTAAACTATTTTAGGCAGAAAAAACTACAGAAATGTTTATCACAACTGAGCCAATAACTATGAAATACAGTACAAGTATGCAGTATACAATAAAATTGCTATAAATATCTACAATAAGCAATAACTACCACAAATAAGCAAACAACAGGCTACTTATTGCTATATATCACATAGCTGCTCCTCCTCAGATAGCTCTGTGTGTAATGGCTGAGACACTCAAGTGAACTTCTTAACAGAAAGCTGAAACCTGAAACAACTTTATAAAAAGCTCAAAAGAACCAATGAGGTGCTTTCTCCAAGCCATAGCCCTGGCATCCCAACTAGACAATGACCATAAACATTAAACTCTCACTGAAATGGGGGATGGTCTTTTTTAACTAAAATGGCCTGAACAGTGAGCTCAGAAAACAGCCTCTAACAAACATCTAGGCCCACAACACAATCAGGAATATGGAGAATATTACAGCTACTACATAAACTATTTTAGGCAGAGCACACTGCAGAAATGTTTATCACAAATACAATCAGGAATATGGACAATATTACAGCTACGACCTAAACTATGTTACGCAGAAAACACTACAGAAATGTTTATCACAAGTGAGACAATAGCTATGAAATACAGTGCAAGTATGCATTATACAATAAAATTGCTACAAATATCTAAAATAAGCAATAACTACTACAAATAAGCAAAAAACAGGCTAATTATTGCTATATATCAGAGATCAGCTGCTCCTCCTCAGATAGCTCTGTGTGTATTGGCTGAAACACACAAGTGAACTTCTTAACAGAAAGTTGAAACCTGAAACAACTTTAAATAAGCTCAAAAGAACCAATGAGGTGCTTTCTCCAAGCCATAGTCCTGGCAACCCAACTAGACAATGACCATAAACACTAAACTCTCACTGAAGTGGGGGATAGGCTTTGCTAACTGAGATGGCCTGGACAATGAGCTCAGAAAACAGCTACTACCTAAACTATTTTATGCAGAACACACTGCAGACATTTTTATCACAAACACAATCAGGAATATTGACAATATTATAGCTGCAACCTAAACTATTTTAGGCAGAAAACACTACAGAAATGTTTATCGTAAGTAAGCCAATAGCTATGAAATACAGTACAAGTATGCAGTATTCAATAAAATTGCTATATATATCTAAAATAAGCAATAACTACTACAAATAAGCAAAAAAACAGGCTACCGTTTGTTATATATTACAGATCAGCTGCTCCTCCTCAGATAGCTCTGTGTGTAATGGCTGAAACACTCAAGTGAACTTCTTAACAGAAAGCTGAAACCTGAAACAAGTTTAAAAAAGCTCAAAAGAACCAATGAGGTGCTTTCTCCAAGCCGTAGTCCTGGCAACCCAACTAGACAATGACCATAAACACTAAACTCTCACTGAGGTGGGGGATCATCTTTGCTAATTACGATGGCCTGGACAATGAGCTCAGAAAACAGCCTCTAGCAAACAACTGGGTGCACAACAGAATCAGGAATATGGAGAATATTACAGCTACTACCTAAACTATTTTATGCAGAACACACTGCAGACATTTTTATCACAAACACAATCAGGAATATTGACAATATTACAGCTACGACCTAAACTAGTTTAGGCAGAAAACACTACAGAAATGTTTATAGCAAGTCAGCCAATAGCTATGACATACAGTACAAGTATGCAGTATTCGATAAAACTGATATAAATATCTAAAATAAGCAATAACTACTACAAATAAGAAAAAAAACAGGCTACCTTTTGCTATATATTACAGATCAGCTGCTCCTCCTCAGATAGCTCTGTTTGTAATGGCTGAAACACTCAAGTGAACTTCTTAACAGAAAGCTGAAACCTGAAACAACTTTAAAAAAAAAAGCTCAAAAGAACCAATGAGGTGGTTTCTCCTAGCAGTAGCCCTGGCAACCCAACTAGACAATGACCATAAACACTAAACTCTCACTGAAGTGGGGGATGGTCTTTTCTAACTAAGATGGCCTGGCCAAAGAGCTCAGAAAACATCCTCTAACAAACAACTAGGCCTACAACACAATCAGGAATATGGAGAATATTACAGCTACTACCTAAACTATTTTAGGCAGAACACACTGCAGTAATGTTTATCACAAACACAGTCAGGAATATGGACAATATTACAGCTATGACCTAAACTATTTTAGGCAGAAAAAACTACAGAAATGTTTATCACAACTGAGCCAATAACTATGAAATACAGTACAAGTATGCAGTATACAATAAAATTGCTATAAATATCTACAATAAGCAATAACTACCACAAATAAGCAAACAACAGGCTACTTATTGCTATATATCACATAGCTGCTCCTCCTCAGATAGCTCTGTGTGTAATGGCTGAGACACTCAAGTGAACTTCTTAACAGAAAGCTGAAACCTGAAACAACTTTATAAAAAGCTCAAAAGAACCAATGAGGTGCTTTCTCCAAGCCATAGCCCTGGCATCCCAACTAGACAATGACCATAAACATTAAACTCTCACTGAAATGGGGGATGGTCTTTTTTAACTAAAATGGCCTGAACAGTGAGCTCAGAAAACAGCCTCTAACAAACAACTAGGCCCACAACACAATCAGGAATATGGAGAATATTACAGCTACTACATAAACTATTTTAGGCAGAGCACACTGCAGAAATGTTTATCACAAATACAATCAGGAATATGGACAATATTACAGCTACGACCTAAACTATGTTACGCAGAAAACACTACAGAAATGTTTATCACAAGTGAGACAATAGCTATGAAATACAGTGCAAGTATGCATTATACAATAAAATTGCTACAAATATCTAAAATAAGCAATAACTACTACAAATAAGCAAAAAACAGGCTAATTATTGCTATATATCAGAGATCAGCTGCTCCTCCTCAGATAGCTCTGTGTGTATTGGCTGAAACACACAAGTGAACTTCTTAACAGAAAGTTGAAACCTGAAACAACTTTAAAAAAGCTCAAAAGAACCAATGAGGTGCTTTCTCCAAGCCATAGTTCTGGCAACCCAACTAGACAATGACCATAAACACTAAACTCTCACTGAAGTGGGGGATAGTCTTTGCTAACTAAGATGGCCTGGACAATGAGCTCAGAAAACAGCTACTACCTAAACTATTTTATGCAGAACACACTGCAGACATTTTTATTACAAACACAATCAGGAATATTGACAATATTATAGCTGCAACATAAACTATTTTAGGCAGAAAACACTACAGAAATGTTTATCGTAAGTAAGCCAATAGCTATGAAATACAGTACAAGTATGCAGTATTCAATAAAATTGCTATATATATCTAAAATAAGCAATAACTACTACAAATAAGCAAAAAAACAGACTACCATTTGCTATATATTACAGATCAGCTGCTCCTCCTCAGATAGCTCTGTGTGTAATGGCTGAAACACTCAAGTGAACTTCTTAACAGAAAGCTGAAACCTGAAACAACTTTAAAAAAGCTCAAAAGAACTAATGAGGTGCTTTCTCTAAGCTGTAGCCCTGGCAACCCAACTAGACAATGACCATAAACACTAAACTCTCACTGAAGTGGGGGATGGTCTTTTCTAACTAAGATGGCCTGGACAATGAGCTCAGAAAACAGCCTCTAACAAACAACTAGGCCCACAACACAATCAGGAATATGGAGACTATTACAGCTACTACCTAAACTATTTTAGGCAGAACACACTGCAGTAATGTTTATTACAAACACAGTCAGGAATATGGACAATATTACAGCTATGACCTAAACTATTTTAGGCAGAAAAAACTACAGAAATGTTTATCACAAGAGTGCCAATAACTATGAAATACAGTACAAGTATGCAGTATACATTAAAATTGTTATAAATATCTAAAATAAGCAATAACTACTACAAATAAGCAAAAATCAGGCTACTTATTGCTATATATCAGAGATCAGCTGCTCCTCCTCAGATAGCTCTGTGTGTAATGGCTGAAACACTAATGTGAAGTTCTTAACAGAAAGTTGAAACCTGAAACAACTTTAAAAAAAGCTCAAAAGAACCAATGAGGTGCTTTCTCTAAGCCGTAGCCCTGACAAACCAACTAGACAATAACCATAAACACTAAACTTTCACTGAAATGGGGGATGGTCTTTGCTGTATTTATGTGAGACTGCCCTGTAATGTTGTTTTCAGATATTTCCTGTGATTCTGAACTCTATTGTCACTGTGCTGAGTTAATGAGTATTGTCTTGTACTTTTATTATTTATTATTAAACATATTTAAACCTTTTTATTGTGTCTGTTTTTAAGAGATATTTAAGCTCTTAGAGTACTTGCATATGTATTTGGTGGTACTGTACAGGCCACTCTGGAATAGCCTTAAAAGTTCTTTTCACACTTACCATTTGGATAACAGTAACATTGCACAGTAGAATTGGTCACCCTTTGTAAGGGCCTTATGGTAGCTGATAAGTAGTAGTTGGTGGCAGTGATTACCACCTTATAGTTTGGGCAAAAGGTGGCATAGCTTGTGAACCTGTGCCAGCTTTTCCCAGGAGTGTCTGTGAGTTTGTATATAAATCAAATCTCAAAGTGTATGTGCGTCAGCTACTTGAGCAAGGACACAAAGCACTAGTTGGACAGAGGGGTTGCTGAAGGTTTTGGCTTGACCACTCGGCTGAGATCTGAACCCTATAGCTGTGCCAGTGGGGAGTCTTAATGGGGATTTGGAGAGAGAGGCAGAAACCAGCCCCAGACTGTCTGTGATCTCTGTGTGCTCTTAAGGGAAATTGTACTTTACTGTGTGTGCACTTGTTATCCTCTCAATGTGCACATCCCTTACTTGTGTTAGTGGTGAGGATTGAGGGTCTTTGATTACTGGGCCAGTGCAGGGGAATAACAGTTAGAACAGGTATTGATACAATCATGTTGTATGTAACTTCATTATTCTATGTTTGTATCACTTGCTAGTTGACATATAGCACATATTTACATGGTTAACAGCTTGTTACTTTAGTCATCCAGTGTCACTTGTTACATTATACATTTTCTTGTTGTCTTCCATTTCCTTATGCACAGCTATGCCTCTGCATGCAAACCTGTGTTACTTATGACATTTTAATATGGTAATGCACATGCCTCACCCTCAACACTCATTGCACTTCTGTAGGCATGTTTCCATTTTGCATCCCCATGCTGACATGCAGTCATGTGTGCCTTTCAATATATCACTGATTCCACACATATATTTTTACCTGTCTTGCTGTAACCCTAACACTGATGCATGCTGCATGTCTGTTGTGTAGTCACTGTCAGTGATGCTATGCATGTTTACATTTATTCTTACCTCTGAATCATGTTGTAGTAACAACCCATGCATTGAAGCATTTCTTGTGTGTGACATTCCATGAAAAGCATGTGATGTGAGACTTGTTTGTATCTTTTTGGCCAGTCCTTGAAAGTTTGTAATTACTCATGTTGCTCTATGCTATTTACTGTTTTGTAACACACTTGTACACATCCCACAATGCTATGTGTGATTTATCAATGTCAGTGTATGGACCCTTCTTTTTTGGTTATGTTTGTGCTGATACATTCCCATACATTGCATGGGGCTAGATTTCCTGTGGTACTGGATATTTTACAGCTTCCCTCAAATGCTAGTTATCTGTATGATGATATCCTACTTGTCCACTGACACCTTCTGTTGTGCAGACCTACTGCTTCCCACACATTTGCTTGTCTGGTCATCTTTGGTGATGTACCTTGGAGAGGGATATCCTGCATTAATGTTTCCTCTGTACAGACATATGTTCCTTGATGAGTGTCATGTATATGTTCTTACTGGTATACCTTATGCTTCTGTTATACATGATGTTCAATGTGGACAACAAATGATTTCTTTTCATCAGTCATGCTCTGTGCTGCTTTTGAGGGGGCAACCTATGGGCATCCCTGCTTTGTCTGTGTACATTTATATGTGTGGTTTGTCATGACTGAAAGGTGAGTATCAGATGTTGCCATGCTGCTTGAGCTAGGCCATATGGTCGCATCTTCCATTAACAATGCCTATTTTATTTTCAACCTTCTGTACTCCTGATCATTATGTGACAGCTCTGATATGTCATCATCAGACATCTGGGGTTCTTGGTGTGGGCAATCCACACCTACAACTGGCAAGCCCCAATGTTTTGCTGATATCATGTTGTGTAGCATGGTACACATGACTATCTGTGATGCCTTTTCTGGTGTGTATTGTAGTGCACCCCACTTGTGTCCAGACATCTGAATCTCCCTTTCGGCATGTCAAACATATGCTCAGTGGTGTTTCTTGTTATAGTGTGTGCTCTGTTGTATGCATCCTCAACAGGATTTGATGGGGCTCTGTATGGCATCATTAGTCAAGAGATATTATGCTTACATCATAGATGCTGTCCTGTACTTACCAAGTAGTAGTCCCTTGGCAATTTCAGTATGTTGGTAAGTTGACTACTTTCTCTCCATATTGCAGCATCATGCAAACTGCTAGGGCATGTTGCCATTATATTAGTAATGAGGTCATCTGCTGAACATAGCACCTGACACTTGAGTGATGGCCATCCCTTTCTATTGTTTTAACATTCAGCTTCACATAGAGTTGGGGTTTAACTGGGAAAGAGGTGTGGTCTATTGCACCAAGGACATGTGGGAAGTTGGCTGCGGCTTAGAACTGTTGCATGGCAGTTCTGTGCTCCTTGAGCATTTTTGGAAAGTGGATATATTCATCCATCTTAGTGCACTGTGCTGACAGGAAATATGAGAGGATGTGACTGGCAGCTGTCTAGGCCATTTCTAGAGCATCTCTCATATGACATTGAAATGACATGGAGGCCAGTATACCTAGATTCAGGCACACTTTTATTTCTATCAGTACTGAGATAGCCTGCAGTCTAAAAGCATACATGTGGAGTGCACACATCCTGCGCACAGCCTGCACCAGCTCTCTGTCTCATCTGTATCTGTCTATTATTTCCTGGTCAGAGAGTTGGCTTAACTGTAGCCTAGCTCGGAGCCTAGCTGACTGACTTCTGGGATGCATTTGCGGATCATCTTTTAGTATGGATTGCAGTACCCCAGCTTGATGTAGTGCATTAAATTTAAGTATCTTAAGTAGTTTATGTTCCCAACATGAAAATATCAAACACAAAGAAACTAAGGGTCATGCTACTAAATGCTAGGAGTTTAAATCAGAAACTGCACTCTGTGGAAGCACTACTCTCCTTGGAAGATGTTGACGTCTGTGCAGTCACAGAAACCTGGTTCAAGGCCTCAGAAAGTAGCCCTTCTTTGCAAGGCTACAATGCCTTCCACAGTTTCAGACCGCAAATTGAAGGTGTGAGAACCAAAGGAGGTGGAGTATCTATATTCATTAAAGATAATTACACCTCTAGACTGGTTAGACAAGAAAACTCTATGGATCTACTCCAAGTCCAAATTACAGTGGGTAAGACCCCCCCCCCCTTTCAGGCCATCATCAGTTACAAGTCCCCTTCCATGAACCAAGATGCCCACACAGCTTATTTTATTTATTATTTTATTTATTTATTTTACATTTGTTGACCGGGATAGTCCGACTGGATGCATGTCCATTTTCAGCGGAGGCCCGGGGAGAAAAGCTCCACAGAGTAAAAAATAAACATTAATTACATTCAGATACATACAGATAATATACAGTTACAGGGATAAATTTTAGATACATTTTTCAGCAGAGTGAATTAGATATAATTCAAATGCAATAATCATTTCTATAAGTTGTTACACTGGGTCAGGGAGAGTTAATCAGGATTAATACATGGGCAAAGCCAATGAGACTTAAAATATAGCTTAAGATTATTTTTGAATTGACAGAGGGAGGTGGAAAGTCTTAGGTTATTAGGGAGGGAATTCCAAACCTTCCCTATGGAGTTGGCAAAGAGAGCTTCCACCCAAGTTGTTGGCTTTGATGGTTTGAACCAGAAATCTATTTGAGGAGCGAAGACAGCTAAGATTGGAGTAGGGAGTCAGTATTTCACTCAGTGAAGGGGGTTTTTCAGGTTCTTTGATTATTTTAAATGCTTCAGTGAGTTGGTTCATTTTGAGGAGGTTGGGTAGTTCAAGCCAATCAAGTTTCCTTAGATTGTGACAATGATGATTTCTATGGGGAGCACATATTACAAATCTGGCAATGTGGTTATAGGCAACAGAGAGTTTTTTAATCTCATTTTTATTGATAAAGGAAAGGACAGGAGAGGCATACAGTAAGGTAGAGAGGAGATGTGTGCGTGCAATAGTGAGTTTGGCAGTAGGGGTTAGGAAGTTTTTGATTCTATACAAGGATCCGAGTTTCTTATTTACTGTTTTTGTGGTTTGACTGATATGGCTGTCAAATTTAAGCTTATTATCAATAGTTACCCCTAACAGTTTGGTGGTGGTATCAGGCTCAATTTTGGTACCATCTGTAGATTGTACATAGAAGGTATTGTTATTAGATAGTGTAGAAAGTTGAACTGGTGGGGGCCCTGAGGAGGGAAAAAATATTAGTAATTTGTTTTTTTTTGGATTTAGGATGAGTTTCCGCGCTGCAAGCCACTTTTCTACTGCAGTAAAGGAGTGTTGGGTGACTACTTGTAGATCAGTGAGAGAGACTGCAGAACATATCAGGGTGGAGTCATCTGCATATTGGATACAGGTGGCTTTAAGGATAATAGTGTGGAGTTCATTTATGAATACAGAAAAGAGGAGGGGACCTAGTATGGAGCCCTGAGGGACTCCTATGGTATTAGGCAGCAGGTGAGATAGTTTATTTTGCCATTGGACTGCTTGTTGTCTGCCAGAGAGGTAGGCCTTGAACCAGCTGAGAGCTGGATTATCAAGGTGTAAGGTTTCTAGGGTATGGAGCAGAATCTCGTGATTGACCATGTCAAAAGCTTTTGACAGATCAAGAAAGAGTGCAGAAGTTATTTTTTTGCTGTTACGGTTTTTATTAACTGAGTCCGTAAAGGAAAGAAGAGCGGTGGTCGTACTATGGTGGGGTCTGAAACCGTGTTGAGTATGGGACAAAAGATTATTTAGGTTGAGATAATGAAGTAACTGTTTATGAACGCATCTTTCCATAATTTTGGCTATTGGAGACAAAATTGCTATGGGTCTATAGTTAGATGGTTCAGTGGAGGAGCCGCCCTTGTGAAGTGGAATGACATAGGATATTTTCCATATGGCAAGGATGGTAGCTTCAGTTATTGTTCGGTTAATAAGAATTGAGATGGGGTAGGCTATAACGTCTGCTGCTATTTGCAGGTATTCAGCTGGGAGTCGATCGGCAGAGAGAGTGGTTGGTTTGAGTTTCTTCAGTAAGGCTCTAATGTAAGAGGTGGGTGTTGGCTGAAGAGTAAAGGAGAAGGATGATTCCTCGGGGACATCAAGTAAGGGGGAAGAAGTTAGTTGGTTGGCTAGTGACTGTATAGTCTCTGTGAAGAAGGAGTTAAAGGTATTTGCTACTTCTTCTGGATTTTTTCCAATAAGTTTCTCTGGGGTGGGTGTAGACGATTTCCCTGAATGGAGGAGATTATTTAAGCCTGCCCAGAACTTCTTTGGATTGTTCTGGTGTTTATCTTGGAGATGACAAAAATAGTTCTTTTTGTCCAGGGTACTGTCTCTTTTTGTTTCATTTCTAAGCTGCTGGAACTTAATGCGATCTTGGTGTGTCTTAGTTACTCGCCATTTGTCCCAGGCTTTATCTCTAAGTTTAATTTTAGATTTGGTTTCTGTAGTTAGCCAGGGTGCTATCCGTGTCTTGGTTCTGATATGTCGGTTAGGTGCATGAGAGTCCAGAATGTTAAGGAATGTGTCATTAAAGAAAGCCACACTGTCTTCAAGAGGCAGAGTTTTTAACTTGGACCAGTTACAGGATTTGAGTTCTGTTAAAAATAGAGCTGGAACAAATTTCTTTTTATTTCTAACAAGTCTATATATGGGAAGATTTGAGTTGGTGAATTTGTGTTTAATTATGAATGTGATGAGGTGGTCACTAATGTCATTAGGGAGGGTCCCTGTAGTATACTTATGTGTCCCATTATTAGTAAGAATCCAGTCAATTATGCTCTCCTTTTGGTTAGTATTACCAATTCTTGTTGGGGAGACAATTTTTTGTGAAAATCCATATAAATTTATGGGCATGGGGTTAGTCTCGGTGGAACATTTGGTCCAATCAATATTAACGTCCCCTAAGACAATGGTTTCCTGAGGGTAGTTAGAAGCTAGCCAGTTTAGTGTTGATTCCAACGTTTCAAAGTTGCTCCCTGGCGGAATATAGATTACAATAAGATTGATGCTTTTTATGTTATTTATGCAAAGTTTTAGGGCAATTAACTCTGCATTAGCAACGTTAGGCGGTTGTATAGGATTCATGATGATATTAAGGGAACTTCTATACATGACAGCTATTCCACCACCTTTTTTTATTTTCCGATCAACCCTTAAGATAATTATATCCGGGTGGAAGAACTTCTTCTCCCAAGTAGGTCCAAAAATAAAATAAATAAATATTCAGCTGGTTTAGTTTGTCAATGATGCCTGAATGTGGGATAGTGGCGAAGGCCTTGGCCAAGTCAAGATAGGCTGTGTGCATGGCTTTGCCCTCATCTATGGCTCTGGTGATGTTCTGAAGAAGTCCACTAGGTTTAGCAGGCATGACCTGCCCTTGACAAAACCGAACTGGGACGGATCCAGGGTTTGGAGGTCACTTATATCTTTATTTATGAGGTCCATGATGATGCATTCCATTGCCTTACAGATGAGGCTGGTTAAACATATGGGTCTATAGTTACCCCAGGTCTGTTGCAGAGCTTCCCTTGTGGATGGGGGATAACAGTAACTGTTTTCCATTCAGTGGGGAAAAGCCAGTACTCAGGCTGTGGTTGAATACTGTGCCCAATGGAGTAGCTAGCTCTTGTTTTAGAATATTAAAAATGCAGCACGGAATGCCATCTGGTTCCATGGAGGCTGTGTTCTTAGCCTTGGAGAGAGAATTGAGATGCAATGAGGAGGAGATGATGAAGGCATGGTTTGTGGTATGCTTGGGGGGATGTGGGGTGAAATTTTCACCAAACCTGTCTGCTAGTAGGTATGCAATTTCCACAGGGTCAGTGTGTATGATGCCATCCACAATTAGTTCAACACAAATCTGAGTCCTACCTTTTAGGTTGCAGGTGTAGCTGAAGAAAGTCTTATGGCTATCCTTGGCTTTGGTTGCTAAAGTTTTCTCATAGTTGCTCTTTGAAGATTTTATGAGTTGTCTTATTTAATTGTTTAGTCTGAGGAGGGTGTTCTTTTAGTTCTGGAATCTCACATTTGTATTTTTAGACAGCAGCTTCTTTTGCTTATTGTATAATTTATTAATGCTAGATGTCCACCAGGATGGTTTGTTTTTCTTGATGATCTTGCTTTAATCCTGTCCAGCATGGCTGTGTCTATAGATTTATGTAGATGTTTATACAGAGCATTAATGTATACCTTAGTATAACCGTCAATGATATCTGTGGAAACTACAGCTTGGAAGTTGATTATACCTTCTCTTAGGAGGGTATAGTTAGGTTTGGTGAAAGTTTTAGCCTGATTTCTCCTTTGGGGAGTTCTGGTGCTATTGCTATAAAAGATGACTGATTTATGGTTGGATTTAACTAGTGCAGGCCCTAAACATGAGGTGTTGCATCAGTCACTCATTTTGGCGAGAACCAGGTCTAGAACATTGCAGCCCCTTGTGGTGTGGTGTGGTGCACTATTTGTTCCAGGACATTTGAATTAACAAAGTCCAGGATGTGCAAATGAGTCTGGGCTTGTTTAAGTTTCCCAATTAATGGAAGGATAGTTGAGGTCACCCACGACTAAGGTGTTAGGTTGTACCTTAATTCTCCCAAGTAGGTCCAAAAATAAAATAAATAAAATAAATAAACCCTGGATCCGTCCCAGTTCGGTTTTGTCAAGGGCAGGTCATGCCTGCTAAACCTAGTGGACTTCTTCAGAACATCACCAGAGCCATAGATGAGGGCAAAGCCATGCACACAGCCTATCTTGACTTGGCCAAGGCCTTCGCCACTATCCCACATTCAGGCATCATTGACAAACTAAACCAGCTGAATATTTATTTATTTATTTATTTTATTTTTGGACCTACTTGGGAGAAGAAGTTCTTCCACCCGGATAAAATATCTTAAGGGTTTCATCAGCAATGAGGAGGAGATGATGAAACCCTTAAGATATTATATCCGGGTGGAAGAACTTCTTCTCCCAACTAGGTCCAAAAATAAAATAAATAAATAAATAAATATTCAGCTGGTTTAGTTTGTCAATGATGCCTGAATGTGGGATAGTGGCGAAGGCCTTGGCCAAGTCAAGATAGGCTGTGTGCATGGCTTTGCCCTCATCTATGGCTCTGGTGATGTTCTGAAGAAGTCCTCTAGGTTTAGCAGGCATGACCTGCCCTTGACAAAACCGAACTGGGACGGATCCAGGGTTTATTTATTTTATTTATTTTATTTTTGGACCTACTTGGGAGAATTAAGGTACAACCTAACACCTTAGTCGTGGGTGACCTCAACTATCCTTCCATTAATTGGGAAACTTAAACAAGCCCAGACTCATTCGCACATCCTGGACTTTGTTAATTCAAATGCCCTGGAACAAATAGTGCACCACACCACACCACAAGGGGCTGCAATATTCTAGACCTGGTTCTCGCCAAAATGAGTGACTGATGCAACACCTCATGTTTAGGGCCTGCACTAGTTAAATCCAACCATAAATCAGTCATCTTTTATAGCAATAGCACCAGAACTCCCCAAAGGAGAAATCAGGCTAAAACTTTCACCAAACCTAACTATACCCTCCTAAGAGAAGGTATAATCAACTTCCAAGCTGTAGTTTCCACAGATATCATTGACGGCTATACTAAGGTATACATTAATGCTCTGTATAAACATCTACATAAATCTATAGACACAGCCATGCTGGACAGGATTAAAGCAAGATCATCAAGAAAAACAAACCATCCTGGTGGACATCTAGCATTAATAAATTATACAATAAGCAAAAGAAGCTGCTGTCTAAAAATACAAATGTGAGATTCCAGAACTAAAAGAACACCCTCCTCAGCCTACACAATTAAATAAGACAACTCATAAAATCTTCAAAGAGCAACTATGAGAAAACTTTAGCAACCATAGCCAAGGATAAACATAAGACTTTCTTCAGCTACACCTGCAACCTAAAAGGTAGGACTCAGATTTGTGTTGAACTAATTGTGGATGGCATCATACACACTGACCCTGCGGAAATTGCATACCTACTAGCAGACAGATTTGGTGAAAATTTCACCCCACATCCCCCCAAGCATACTACAAACCATGCCTTCATCATCTCCTCCTCATTGCATCTCAATGCTCTCTTCAAGGCTAAGAACACAGCCTCCATGGAACCAGATGGCATTCCGTGCTGCATTTTTAATGTTCTAAAACAAGAGCTAGCTACTCCATTGGGCACAGTATTCAACCACAGCCTGAGTACTGGCTTTTCCCCACTGAATGGAAAACAGTTACTGTTATCCCCCATCCACAAGGGAAGCTCTGCAACAGACCTGGGGTAACTATAGTCCCATATGTTTAACCAGCCTCATCTGTAAGGCAATGGAATGCATCATCATGGACCTCATAAATAAAGATATAAGTGACCTCCAAACCCTGGATCCGTCCCAGTTTGGTTTTGTCAAGGGCAGGTCATGCCTGCTAAACCTAGTGGACTTCTTCAGAACATCACCAGAGCCATAGATGAGGGCAAAGCCATGCACACAGCCTATCTTGACTTGGCCAAGGCCTTCGCCACTATCCCACATTCAGGCATCATTGACAAACTAAACCAGCTGAATATCAACCCCTATGTTGTCAGGTGGGTTGCAAACTGGCTGACAGATCAATAACTCTCAGTCAAAGTGGGAGACTTTACCTCTGCCAGCAGACCTGTCACCAGTAGGGTCCCGCAAGGGTCAGTGCTGGGCCCCCTCTTGTTTGGCATATACTTCTCAGAAGTCCAGGGAAAAACAGAGGGCCTATGGCTAACCAAGCTTGTGGATGACTGCAAATTAGGTGCTATCACTGAATCCCCTAGCAATGTCAGCGTACTTCAAAAGCAGTTTACACAGACCAATGATTGGTGCCAAAGTCATGGTCTTAAACTAAATGCTAAAAATGCATCATTATTCCCTTTGGTGAAAATAATGTCCCTGCTGATTTTAAAATAAAGAATAATACCCTAAGTACCAATTCAGTAGTGAGAGATCTGGAAGCACAAGTTAAGTGTGACCTCAGCTTTGACCACTATGTGTCTACTGTGGTGAGGAGGATATTCTACATCGCTCACCTGATTAGGAAAGGCATCGCCTCAAGAACAAAAGAGATTATAACTTCCCTGTACTCATCCCTTATCAGGCCTGTTACTGAATGTAATGATCCCTTTGGTATGTACCGTACCGGACACCTGCAGCAACTCGAGAGACCTCAGACATTTCTAACTAAGAAAATTCAGGGTCTCCAGCACATATCTTATACAGACAGACTGAAGTTGCTGTCACTGTACTCAGTAGCATATAGACTACTTAGAGGCAACTTATGTCTGGTTTACTGGGCTATCTCTGACCCAAATCTAATGGAAATGCTGTACATCCGTAAGTCAAATGGGACTACAGTCACCTGTTCCAGAGACCTCAATCTAGCCTGCGACATAAACAGTATCTGCTGGAGAGACAGATACATATCTCAGAGGTTGCCACTCCTCTGGAATAGGTTTCCAATCCACATCAAGCAGAGCATCTCCATGACCCTGTTTAACAGCAACCTGGATGATTGGATGGGAAGCCATAAATTTCTGCCAGGGATTGTCCCGGCATCTCTTGTGGACATGGGTAGTCCTTGCTTGAAAAATGTTGGGCATAGACAATATCTCTCATCTAATACTATATTGCAATTAACAGTTAGGCTTGTAAAGAGCCTCAGGTCAATAGCCTGGTAACATAATATGAACCTATGAACCTAAATGCTGGTTGCATTTTATTTAAGAAAACGTTGTTGATTTCACAGGATTCCTCAGGAATATTTGGAATGTAGTGGTGTTAAGAGAAAGTACAAATGGCCTCCACTGAGTGCATTCTGAAAGTTGCTGGCAAAGTACTTTGTCACATTTAAGTTGTGTTGGGTGTGCCTATTGCATTTTGGAATCTGGTGGGTGCACACGGAATCTGTAATTATCTTATGCTAAATAGATAATTACTTTGTCATGTTTAATATATGTAATGGAATTGCATCCAATGCTGATGCATTGACATCTTTCTTCGGTGTGTTGTGCTGTCTTTCTTCAGTGTGCTGTGCTGTCTGCAATTTTCTTTTGGAATCCAGTCCTACATATCTCAATGTGCTCCACTGATGTGGTTGAATGGTGTAACCACTGCACCAAAAAAGTCAGCACAGCTGATCAAAAGACAAGTGATTGAATATTCCTAGCTTTGTTTTGGTGTGAGATCATGAGCAGGGGGATTGGGGAGTTTGCCTTTTTCCCACTGCAGAGCAATCTCATAGTTGGTGTGTATATAATAAGCAGGAAGTGCCAGGGGACTTGACCCCTACAAAAAAATACCATTTTGGGGTATTTTTTGTATTTTTTTTATTTTATTTTTGATTGACCAGTTTTCATCTCAATTTTATTAGTGTTATATACTCATCACTACATACATGAAACCAGACTATAATACTTGATTAAGATCTTACTAATGCAGGTTAGTTTTTTTTCCTTAGCTAAGTATGCAGTCTATCATTGTGTTGAATACTATACTGCTCTTAATTTTTTTCTTTCATTTTATAACTAGGCAATGCCTTATTAAAACGTCTTTGTTCTTTACCTACCTGGCCAAATAAATAAATACAAATAAAAAATGCTCATCAGGAAAAAAAGGTACATTTGTCTTCCAGACTAAAGAACTGTTTTAGCTGAGAAAAGGATATCAATTCAGTGGCAGTTCCATTCTATGAAGGGAAAATCTCTAGAATTCAGAAAGGGCTACCACCAGTGTTAATGCCTAACACAGATGTTTTTCTGCTGCCAGGAGCCCTTCAGAAACAGGACCTCTACAGTAATTCCACACAGTTTGTAGAATCACTATAGCTGGCTGTCTCCTTAGTCAAGCTGCATGCTAAAGAGGCATTTCAGGTAAGTGGCCTATGCTTCTTAGCCATGTTCTGTCCCTCAGAAATGGCTGTGGTATGGCATTTATGCAGACTAAGAATTCAAGAAATTGACTGGCTGTGCAACTTAGCCCAAATGGCCGAGTTAATTAAGTCAGCCAAAAGTTCACATTTCCCTGTTATTTTCAATAGTGAAATCACACTAGAGGTAACTTCTGGGGAGTTTAACAAACAAATACTCATGGGAGGGTGCCTGCATGTGTGTGTGTGTGTGTGTGTGTGTGTGTGTGTGTGTGTGTGTGTGTGTGTGTGTGTGTGTGTGTGTCTGTGTGACTGCATGTGTGAATGTGTGCAGAGGGCTGAGTGGTCTCAAGTGAGAGTGTAAGTGTGTTTACATTTTGGGTGTGTAATTGTGTGTCTGTCTAGATGGTCACAGTAGGGAATTAATTATGGGATAGGTAAGAGAGGTGTGTGTGTGTGTGTGTGTGTGTGTGTGTGTGTGTGTGTGTGTGTGTGTGTGTGTGTGTGTGTGTGTGCGCACTTGTGGTTGGGTGAGTCTGCGATATCTCTGTTCACCTAGACTAATAAGCAAATCCTACAATACCTGGGGGGGACCCTATGCACAAAGGAATTTTAAATATTACCCTAAGTCACTTAAAAAGTTAGTAGAACAACATGGGGTTTGGCTGCACAAAATATGTATGGGAAAAAGATTAGACACTAGCGACACTCAATATTACTCTTACGACTTAAAAAGTTCATAGAATAACAGTAGTGATGAAAACACACTTTAACATTACAATAAGCTACTTACAAAGTTAATAGAACAATGTACTTAACAATGATATAGAAAGGATTGAAAACCTATATCCTTGACACAGGAAGCAGGTCATTAACAAGTCAGTATTTCAGTTCTCTTCATTAACTGAGAAAATAATGCCTTGCATCAGAATGTATTTTGTGAACAACAAGAATTAAGAAACTCTAATGTCTTATATTACTAACTGACTGTAATGGTCTGTGAGTTATAAAAAAAGGGCAGCTATAATAGGCAAAATGCGGAATGATCTGTAAAAACTGAGATAGTTGAGTGGGGTGAGAGTGTGCCTGTGTGGGCGAGTGAGGCTGCCATATCTCTAAATGGCTATGCTCAAGACTTTCAAGTAAAGCTGGTTGGAATACTAGACAACACCAATGAGAATTTTTAAATATTACTTAGAGACACAATACATGTTAATTGAGAAACAAGTCTAGCATGATGTTTCAGATTCTGAACAGTAAGATGAAACAAACTTTAATGTCTGGCACTGTTGACTGACTCTAATTATTTGTGAGTTACAAGGTCAGGGGAAAAAAGCAAGAGGCTACATCAGGGATATTCTGTAGACTCAGAGATAGGTAGGATATATGGAGGTGTGTGTTTGTGTGTGTGTGTGTGTGTCTGTGTTTGAATGGGTATTGGGAAATGATTGAAGTGTCTGTGATACAGTGATGCATGGGCTCCCAGAGGTAATTCCTGCAGGAAGGTGTTGATTAGCATTATTGGTAACGCCATTTGATGCACGAACATACAAATTAGCTGATAGTGTAGTCTTTTCTTATTGCAGTTAACAAGTCTCTGAATTGCATTTGCTGTGATTGATAAAACTACCACTTTTGGCTGCAGTAGTTGCTACAATCATATCCTCAGTTAAAAGTTATGGACCTTAACTCAATGGATTTTTTTCTTCCTTGTTAATACTGTGGACTCTACAAGGAGACCATAAATCCAAGCAATGTTTTATTAGAATGGAAAGTTAAGATGCTTGCTTAACACTGTGGCCAGTACCTAAAATGTGGGGGCTATTATTACTATCTGCCAAGGACTGTGAATATTAGTGATAGGCAGACATATAGCCACAGGAGAATTTTGTTTTTAATTAGACAGACGTATGCAGAATGATTGGACTACTGATCCAGCAGGGAATGATTAGCTTTACTGATGCAAGTCAAATAAAATATTTATAGCAGTGGCGGTAATTAGGCACTTAATTAAAGACAAAGGCCCAGCTTGTGTGTGTGTGTGTGTGTGTGTGTGTGTGTGTGTGTGTGTGTGTGTGTGCGTGCGCATATTTTTAGGCATATGACTTTTCCAGTGGCAGTCTATACATCTGCTATAGTTAACATAAATGTTATGTATCTGAACCAAGTAGTCTCATTATGATCATTTATGTGTTGAGTTCTGTAAAGCATAACATAAGCGATATCACATACATTTACATATTTTTAAAACAGTGTGCATGCCGTTTACCTTGACCAGTCTGTGAGTGCCTAAATGTTGTAGTGCTTTTCAGAGCCTTTTTCATAAGAAAAGTGTTATATTAGCTCTATTTTTATAATTAGTCTCAGAACTGTGTGTCATAGTGACTGCTCCTGAGCTATTTATCTCCTAGAGTATATAAATTCCCATCATGGTCATTTGCTAGAGTAACTACAGGTTTGAAATGAAGAGCTACTGCAACTCTGAGCTAGTTTTGTTCCATAGACTCTTCTCTTAAAATTACTCTGCACACAATTTACATTGAAACAGCCAGTTTTTGTCGATTTTACTTGTCAGTATTTTGTTAGTTAACTTATTTGTGTGTTATTTGTTCATTGCATTTTTTGCAAGGAACTGTACACTTAGTCAAGACAATTTATCCTCAAGCACATTTCAAGGAAAAAAAAACGTATAGCATAAATAATGCAAGGCACACTTACATAAGTAAAATGCAAATATAACACAGGGAACAAATTTAATGCATGTATTACTAATGTATGCGTTCCTAATAGATGCAATTATTGGTAAAATGCTGTTGAATGACAGATTACGAACTCACTCTGTTACTCACATGCTATTATCTGTTCAACATTTACTGGGATAGTACCACTTAGCTGTTGGATCTAACCTACCTTCACATTAAAGGCTAAATAATTCTGTAAATGTAACGCACAGAAGGTAACATTGCCGATGAAGTCACTGTGGTTTTACAGCTATGTCCAATTTCAGCCAGGAGATTTTCATGGGATTATTTACTTTGCTGCAAAAACAATGCAAGAAATAAGCTTAACAGAGAAACAACAATTGCTGTTATTATTAAACAATACTCTTGGTGAATTTGAACTTTACCCAAATATAAGCAGATTCAGTGCTGTTGTATTAAAACAACATGGTTGGATCTGCTTTGAATTAAGACCAACTTGTAAGCATAGATAGCATTTGAAAAGCATGCCACAATTACACAATGCATTTGAAAGTAAAACATTTAACTCAGTATATCTTATAAATGATGTCATTACAACTCTCCATCATTATTTAAATATGTGGTGAATTGTCAAAACAAGGCTGCCATCCAAACGGACAACAGTAAGGGCATAGACACAAAAGCAAGGGGAACACCAGAATGGGCTGTTTACCTTGTTTGCGTGATAGAGCCTGATGGAAACCATTTGAAATGTCGGGACCCTCTAGAGTGAGTCCTGAAAGACAGAAAATAAATGGGCAAAAGTCTGGAGTTGTATATGCTAATTTCGAGATGCCATGCCTTGGAATATTTCCTTTTCTATGAGAAAAAGACAAAAAGCAATCTCGGAGTTGGTGTGTGTGTGTGTGTGTGTGTGTGTGTGTGTGTGTGTGTGTGTGTGTGTATGTATATATATATATATATATATATATATATATATATATATATATATATATATATATATAAGTTCGGGGGGCTTGTCTCCCCTGCAAAAAGTAGTTTAAAGAAGAATAGTGATTTTTGCAATTCACTGTTTTTTTATGTCTTCAGTCTTTTTTTCTGCTTGTTGGCACTTGGCATTTCAAGTGTCGACATTTCATTAGGGGAACCATGCCTGATGCTCATTATGAATGAATTCATGGGCAAGCAACGTGAAGACTACATCTTATTAAATATCCCACTAGTGGCTGCAGCATGGGTTGTGGGAAAAGTGTACATTACTATGTTGTGCTCTACCAGTGCTTTTTAACCATGCTCATGCCTTAATGATGATCTGAATAATCCAAAGTGCAGTGTCCCAGTGAGAAGGAATACTTAGGCAAAAGTGTTAAAGAGTCATAGTGCATGTGAACAAAATAAAGGTTGAGAATGGGAATATGGGAAAATGATAAAAATAGGGAGGCAAGTAGAGGGGTACTACATGAAATGAAAACTTAGCAAATGAGCAGGATGGAGGTGGGAAAAGAGGGAAAAACTTTTTTATGGGTTATATAGCTGTTTTATATGCAAGAAGAGAAGGTAAATTGAGAAAGGTAGCAAGAGAAGTCAGAGGAATGTAGTTAAAGGAATGTAAGAGGGTTAGGATAGGTAGGAGGGGAACCCAGTCAAACATAGTAGAGAGACAAGAGTGATAGGAGAGGTACTGGCACACTCAGGAATGGGGAACACAATAGTGAAGGAGATATCAAACATGCATAAGAAAGACAATAGTGATGGAGGAATTTTGGCATGAAATGGGTAGCATAGACGCAAAAGGGAGGGGAACACCAGACTGGGGATAAGATGGGGTGTGCAGCTGCAGCACCTACCAGCCACAACCTTGTGAGAGCTTAGTCATCACCCTGGGATCCCCCACCACTGAGACCTAACTCAGATGGTAGAGCATGTGCAAGACAGGGATGCAACTCAATGAATCACTGGAGGGGGGTATCTAAGGGGCCAATGTGGTCATCCATCCACCTGTATATAAACCTTCCCCCACTATTTCCTCCCAGCTGCCACCAGGTAATATAGATATCAACTCCACTGTCCCTTCCACCTGCAGGCTGAAGAAAGCAGCACATTCTGTAGCACTGCTGTTAGCAGGTGCTGCTGAAGGTATGCAGGTGACAGCAACAGCTAGGGATACTAATGATAATGCTGTCAGTAACAGTGGTGGGCCTAAAGGCCTTGAAGGTGGAATGTGTGCTATTCTATATGCTTATACATATAAAATAAATAGAGAAAAACAGAATAAAAAGTAAAAGTATGTAATAGAAATGGTAGTGGGTGGGGGCAGAAATGCAGTAAAAAAATGCAGCCAAGATATAATCTTAGTCTGAGTATCTTACCTGTATAAAGTGACATACTGAAGAATCTGCTGACAAATCAATGAGAAAGACCAGACTGCAGATTCTGAGAATGAAGTGATCATCATGGGCCTTCATATCCATGCCAGATGGCTCTTTGCCTTGGATACAGCAGACCAGACCTACTATGACTGTACCTAGAAATAACCTGGTGGTGAATATAAATACTGTTAGTGGCCATGACCAGTTATATAAAATGGTCTGACACAGATCTAGTGATATTATCCATGCTGCAAAACAATAGACTACTCACCTGGCACAGGACAGTAAGGCAACAGATGGGGTGCCTTCAGTTAAAGGGTATGTACAGCTCTGTCTGTTCTGCAGCACATGTAGGCCCACCACAACTATTACTCTTTATTGTAATTATTCATATTGCCTCTTTGGTTTATATAGGAACATCAGGGATTGCACCACCATAACCTTCTGTGGCATTGTCAAGCTACTATTATGCTACGTTTATTGACTGACAGTAAGGATCTACGATTTATATAGACATGGACAAGAAATAGGAAGAGACATTAGGGATATTCTGTCAACTCTGAGACAGGTACAGGATACATGTGAGTGTGTGTGTGTGTGTGTGTGTGTGTGTGTGTGTGTGTGTGTGTGTGTGTGTGTGTGTGTGTGTGTGTGTGTGTGTGTGTGTGTGTGTGTGTGTGTGTGTGTGTGTGTGTGTGTGTGTGTGCGAGAGTGAATGGGAGGTGCCTGTGCCCATGTAATGCATGTCCTGTCAGTGTTGACTATGGCCGGAAAGAGCTGATTTGTACTAGTTGTAGTTAAGGGTGATTCAGAATCATGCAGATTATCTGTCAATGAGGTCTTTCCTCATAGCAGCTAACATTTCTCTGAACTTCTAATTGCCAGATTGTGTAAACAGCCACCTTTGGCCACAGCTCCTACATTAGGATCATAAGAGGTTAATAGGCTATCGACTCAGAGGTCATTTCAAGCCTAGGCATTTCATCCCAATGTAATACCATACATAATCAACTCAATACACAGGTTTGTATTTAGTAATGACTACCATCAGTAGTAGGGTTCTTTCTGAATGTCCAGGTATATATTGAAGGTAGAAGTTGTTTGGCAAATGAAACTAAACTGCACATTTGCATGCTTAATTTGAGTCCATTTTCACCACACCCGTTATTAAGTATGCTAAGTTCTTTCTGAAGGGAACATGTGTCAGAGGGGGAGTTGACAATAAATTGCAGTTCACAGTTATCTGCAAACTTAGTTAACCAGCAGTTTTGGTTGTCAGTATGGTGATCAGAGATGTAAATGCTGAAAAGGAGAGGTACCAGTACAGTACAGAATACTTGGGAACACCACTGTCTGCATACTTTTACAGGACGTACCTGTCACACATGCTGTGTAGTTTCTAGATTTTTGCTTTTGTGCTATCCATCTTACCACATAAGTCTCTATACTTAAAGCATTTACCTTATTTACAATTCCTATGTGGGGTATGTTGCCAAATAATTTGTTAAGGTCAAGATATACAGTGTGAACAGCATGGCCACAGTCAAAAGCCTGTCTGACTCTCTCAAAGAAGTTCACTGGATCGCCTTTTGCAAAAGCTAAACTCTTGACAGTCTAAATGAGATTTTTGATATCATAATAGACAAGATCAGTTATGATATACTCCTATCTTTGAAAATCAGGGTCAAAAGGCTGATGGGTGAATAACTACTGGGGTCCATGATAGGTCCACCTTGTGAAGGGGCATCACCACTGCAGTGCATTATAATTCAGTACACTATAATTTAGGAAAAAATCATGTGGCTCAGCTTAAGATAAACAATAACAGAAGAGGGTCAGAGAGGGCATATTTGGCTGTATTTATTAAGCAGTCAGGTATGTTCTCAGCCCCCAAGGAAGAAATATGTTTAGTCTTTAATAGCATCTTCCAAGCATGTACATCGGTGATAATAGGAGATGCAAGTAATGCTGGTACACATAACGTCTGAAATGATATTTCAGGGGAACTTTGCAATAAACTTGTTTGCTAGTATAATAGTGATGTATATTGAGTCGGAGGGGTGGTCCCATTTAGGACAAGTTCGGAGCATTGTTGAGTACTGTTCCTTAATTTCAATTACATAGCTAAAAAAGGATTTGTAGCTATCCTTAGAATCAGAATATAGCCTAATTTCATGGATTGCTTTATTATCCTAATAGTATTTTTAAGTTCATTGGTAATATTTTTATACTATTAATGATAAGAGGAGGTTGTGGAATTGTTATGTGATTGAAGTATTTTTCTCTTGTTGTAATGTTTACTTATATTGGTGGACCACCAGGTGGTTAAGTTCTGAATTTCCCATTGTATTTTGCACTGGTTGGGCCTGTTGATTCTATGCATTCATCTACGGGGTCATAGCAACCAACTGCTGTGTTAGCATCCAACATGAGGTCTCATAGGTAAATTTTGAAGTCTCAGTATAATTGTATGGAGTTGACTAATTTGATTTTCTGTAAATTCAGAGATGCAGGTTTCAGGGTTTTGGAGGTTTTGAAAGTTTTAAGGTTTTGAAAGTTTTAAAGGTAAGTGTCAAGAATTTGTAGTCTGAATTAATTGGGGAAGGAAAGACCAGGGGAATAGCACATACAGGAGTTGAACTCATGAAGACCAGATCAAGACAGTTATGTTTTATGATTGGTTTATTAACAATCGGTTCCAGGGAATTTTTGTTACTTAATTCCAAGAACATCTTGGCATAACCTACATCGGAGTTAAATCCAAGTAATTGTGGGGCAGTTAAAATCTCCCAAAATAAATAGAGAGCTCTTCAGATATTTTTAGGAATCCGGCATCTAGCCATCCCAGAGATTACAATAATTGGAAAACCTGAAATCTACTTGTTAGGAGGCAGTTTGGGATTAGGGCTGTTGTTTTGTTTCTGTTGACAGATGGAGCACATAACCATTGATTTCTGACTGCCTCTAATTAGACAGTTTGTAAGGGACATCCATAACTGGTCTGTTTTTTGACCATTGTGCAGTTTGTTCTCTTGCACTGAGCTGCTGTAACTGTTGTCCAGGGTATCTACCATGAGAAAGGCTGCAACAAACCAAAAGACCCTTAAAATATCTGGTACAAAGAGCTTGTCACCTGCTTCTCATAAACCAGCTTGGGATTAGTGCTACTCTTTTACTTCTAGTGAGGAAGGAGCAAAGACACATTAACTCTTAGCTGACTGTAGCTACAGCGAAACCAGCAATATTAGTAGTAGCCAGGTATTAGTCAATAGGTAAATCACCACTATTTATTATTCTTGGCTAACCTAGTGAGTGACCAAATTAGTGTGTTTTTGATTACATTAATTTACTGAATCCTGGTGGTAGAAGAAGCTTTCCAGGCCAGCTGTGGATATTACTTTCTACTGAGGAAGTTCAAGTGTCTTGCTATTAGTTGTTATGCTCCAATCAACTTTTTGTTACTTATTCTCTGTGTTATAAATAAGATTATTTAGAATGGTGCTATTACACATGCAAGCATTTTGAGTCCTAACTTTGTCTATACAATCATTCCCCATTTCTTTTTGTACTTTAAAGAATCGGTAGTTGCACAAAGAGGCTATGGTTTATGCTAGGAGTCACTTTGCTCTTCATGTTTAGACATACATTATTTTAGACTGATATGAGACACCTCTAGTGAATCAACTCTAAACTCACAGATGCAGTTCATCCTATAGCCACCATTGATAACCATTTGGAACTATGGATTTGCAATTTCCAACAGCCTTTGTAGTCAGCCTCATTGAAATCAGCATTTTAAGACAAACTAGCAATTATGTCATGTTTACTGACTATGAAGAAATTAAACACCGTCATCTGTGTTAGCATGCCTGGCTGAAATCTTGTATCTAATTTCAAATTGTCCTGTGTATTGTATGCCAGCATGACTAGCTATGATATTGTAAATAAAGTCTTAGATGTTGCTTTATGATCTGTTTGACAAGAATGTTTTAAAGACTTGAACAACGTCCTTTTACATTTCTGACTGTGCATATTTGTGAAGAAAGATTGTAAATGCAAACTGTCTCAGATTCATCTGATCAGCAGATAATGTCATTGGAATGTAGACAGTTGCTATGTGTTACTGTCAGAAGCTGAAAGACAGGAAGGAACTTTTAGAAAACAGCTGTTGGTTGAATTTAAAAATATGAAATGAAAATTAGAACTGGAACACTTGACAGTTAGGCTAGTCTATAAAAGACCCTGCTGAAGTCAATAGTCAGTTGTCAGTTGTCAGTTAAATTTGTCAGTTGATCACAGATGTACTGTACAGTGGATACCCAAAATTGACTCATTAAGAACTGTAAGCCTGCCTTTACTCTGTTGTAGTAATTTAGTTTAGATCAGGGACAGTGTTCTTCAGTTAGTTAGGAAATTATAACTAATCAGCTAGATCAGTTAGAGTTTTTCTGAATATTGGATTGCTATCCTACAGTATTGATTTCATTTTCTTGGTGCTTGAGTTCTGTTTGTACTGGGAATTAGTGTTTTATATTTTTAATCATTTTGCTCAATATACAATATATTTTTTATTAACTTACATTGTGGCCGGACAATCAGTGATTTTCTTTAGTGTTTTGAGAGTGCTTATACTTGCTTTGGTAACTTTGTGGGATACTCCAAAGCCCTGGCTGCTTAGGTCATTTGCTGCTATTTGTTTTAATATTTAATTTTCATAATTGGACACCCCTTTAGAATGGCATTAAGAGACTCTGATTGGTGGCAGCATTACCATATTATTTTGGAGAAGGGATACAGATGGAAATCTGTGTCAGGCTTTTCTAGAAGTATTTGGATGTGTGAGATTTAATTTATTTAAGTGTGAGTGTATCAGAGGTCTTAAAATATGTTGCTCTGTAGTGTGTAACAAGGAGTTACATTAGGAGTTGACAGAAGTATACAGTCCAGTCCCAGATTATAGGCCATGTTCTTGTTGCACTCTTAGGGGAAAATTGTGAAATATTATTCCTGTTTAAGTGACAGTCTCACATTGGAGTCATTAGTGAGGATTGAAGCACTTTACTGACCCAGGATAGTGGGAGACATCACATTAATTGTTGGCAGTTCAGTGGGATATTAAGTGGATGTCACATTAATTGGTGACAGGCTGGTGAAATATTAACTGGACGTCACATTATTTGGTGGCAGTTCGGTGGGATATTAACAGAACATCCCATTAATTGGTGCTAGTGGCGTGGGATTTGTAACTGGACTTCAGTAGTCTGCGGGTAGTTGTCATTATGGTGTGCACTCTCAACAACCACAAAGTAAACAAACAGAATCTCAGTCCACCACACTTTTATTTATTTTTAGTTAGTCAGGGATAGCAGGCAAAGATGTCAGCAGAAAACTATAGTAAGCTGATAAAGAATCAGCTGGCCAAGGAGTGTGAAGCCAGAAGAATGGTGCATGCCAAACTGACTAAGGAAGCAATGATCTCAGCATTAGTTGCAGCTTCAGCTCAGACCATCTCAGACCAGCTGTTTGGAGGATATCTAGTTTGGTATCGGGGATGTGTAGCCTGCTGGGATGGGATAGTCCACGTTTTCTTCAGAGGGCCTGAGAATCCATCTAGAGTTAAAGAGACTGGAAGTGGAGGCTGAAGAGAAGCATATGAACTGAAAGCCAAATGACTGGAGACTAAAGAAAACCTTCACCTGGAAGTCCAACAGTGGGAGGCTGAGGAAAGGGGAAAATAGTGCCAATGTGAACTGGAAGTCAAATGATGGAAGGATGAAGAGAGAATATGATGTCTTGAACTGGAATCAGCACAGAGACTGAGACATTTAGAAGCTGAGGAAATGAGAGACAGCACCAATATGAAGTGGAGCTTCTTACCCTTGGAGAGGGTCATGAAGGTAATGGGGAAGGAAGTAACCAGACCCCAGAAGCTGTAAAGGTCAGTAAGCTTTTTCTTCAATTCAGGGATGGGGATGACTTTGATAGTTTTATTCACAAATTTAAGAGGGTATGTAGACAGTATGATGTTGACCGTGAGCTCTGGGTTTGGCTCCTGACTCCCTTACTCCTTGGTAAAGCTGTTCATGCCATTTCAAAATTGTCTGATGTAGATTATTTGAATTATATTAAAGTTAAGAACTTTCTTCTAGATTACTTTAAACTAACACCTGAAGTTTATAGGAAAAAAGTTTCATGAACACAGACGCAAGACAGATGAAAGTGTACATGATTATATTGCTGATTTAAGTACTTACTTTCACAGATGGGTGAGTGGGTGTCAGGTCATCACTTTTGAGGAACTGACAGACCTTTTGGTGAGGGAACAAGCCTTCAGTACTTTGCCTGATGACATGAGAATCTAGTTAGACAGCGAGTGTAACTCTGTGGAGGAGTTTGGGATAAAAGGGGATCTCTGCATAGCAAGCAGAGCATGATTGCATAAGAAAGGAATATCCAGTGCTGCACATGGACATAAATGAACCCATGGGGGCAGCCTAAACCACCACAGCAGAGTACACCAGTAACTGGGGAAACTACTAGTCCAAGTACATAGTTAGGGATTGTTTCAAGTGTAACCAGAGTGGTCACATAGCAGTCAAATGTCCATCAAGACAAGGTAAGAAGCAGAAGGTGAGGAAGCTACTGAGTGGTGATGACAAACTGCCAGTGCTAAGTTGTTTGGAAACAACAGAGGTGCCAGTCTATCAACAAAATGTATATCCTATCTTAGTAAATGATAAACAGGTTACTTCTAAGAGAGGCACAGCTTCTGATATAACCATTGTGAGGTCTGCAGTGGTTAGAGAAGAGCAGGACTTGCTGGGATGGTCCACTACAGTCAGAACTTTGGGAGGTACCCCATTGCAAATAACTTTGTCTAGGGTTAATTTTGACTGGGAGGATGGAAAAGGAAGCAAGCAGGCAGGTGTGTTTGAGGATATTCCTGCAAATGTCCTAATTGGGAATGACTTTGATGATGTAGTACCTTCAGCACATGCAGTGACATGCAGTCAGGCTTGGAGACAGGCATGTAGGTACAGTAGACTGGGAGAGACCCAGACAGATCTCATACTGGAAGCTGGGACTGGTGTGGTGACTGTTTCAGAGAAGGAGCTATTCTATAGTAGTAAGTCTGAAAGTGAGCCACAGCTGCTGGTGGGTACTGATGTTCCCTTGGACATGGTGACTGCAAAGATGGAGGTGAATGGTAGTACCCAGACTGACAGTGAGGCACAGCTGTCTGAAGTTAATAGGCTTCCTGTGGAAGGGGAGCTTTGGTTTGAGAATATTCCTGCAGATGTCCTGATAGGGAGTTACTGTAATGATGCAGTATCTTGTGTGCATGCAGTGACAGATAGTCAAGCTTGGAGAAAGGCATGTAAGTACAGTAGCCTAGGGGAGACACAGACAGATCTCATACATGAAGCTGGGACTGGTGTGGTGGCTGTTTCAGAGAAGGAGCTATCCTGTAGCAGTAAGTCTGAAAGTGAGACACAGCTGCTGGGAGGTACTGATGTTCCCTTGGACATGGTAACTGCAAGGATGGAGGTGAGTGATAGTACTCAAAGTGACAGTGAGGTACAGCTGTCGGTAGGTACTAAGCTTCCTGTGGAAGGGGAGCTTGTAAGGGTTACAAATGTAGAGATGAGACAGGCTCAACCTATGGATCCTACATTACAAAGCTTGAGGGAGATGGCTAAAGAAGCACCTGACGCTCATGAAAGAGGAGAGTCTGCATACAGGAACAAAGGTGTGTTGCATAAAGGGTGGACTCCTGGAGGTGTGCTAGAAGGCGAAGTGGTATGGCAGTTGGTAGAACCTAGAGCCTCCTGTTTGACACTTTTAGCTATAGTCCCTAAAATTCCTTGTGAAGGGGATATTAAGGCAGAGAAGGAAGATTTGTTGTATAGAAAGTGAACTCCTAAGTGAGGGCTGAAAGATGAGGTAGCTCATAGGTTCATAGGTGTTTACTAGGCTAACAACCACAAGGGCCTTTTTAAGTCTAGCCATGCATCCCAAACCTCTGATGAGTTAGGATACCCTTGACAAGTCTAAGCATGGGTCTGGGAGATGAACCATTTACATGTTACCTGTTTGCATCAGAGACATAGGTGCCAAACCAGGGTTGAATTTCTGGTTTCCCATCCAATTGTCCAAGTGCACTTAAATTGGACTAGGGAGGAACTCTGCTTCACATGGATGGGGAGCCTGTTCCATAGACAGGGTAATCTCTGGGATACATACCTATCTCTCCAGCAGGTCCTATTTATATCACAGGTAAGGTTTAAGTCTTTAGAACGGGTAATTCTGGTACTATTTATTTTGTGGCTATGCAGGAGGTCCATCAGAGTGGGTTTGACAATGTCCTGTATGCTAGGCATAGATCTCCCCTCAAAAGCCTGTAGGAGACAGAATACAGGGATAGGGCCTTGAGGCAGTCTGCATAGCATAAATTACTTCCGCACTGTATTCTTTTAGTGAGGAACCTCTGTGGATGTTCCAGTTGTTGGATATGCCTGGTTAGGTACATACCAAAGGGGGCATTGTACTCAATGATAGGTCTGACGAATGCCGAATACAGTGGAGCAATGACTTACTTGGACTTATATGCCATACCTTTGTTTATAAATTGTACAACATAGAATGATTTCCTCACCACTGTAGACATGTGATGATCAAAGGCTAGATTAATATCTATGTGTGTCCCTAAGTCCCTGAGTACTGGGTCAACTCTAAGGGATGTGTTGTCAATATGATAGTTACCAGGGATGGATAACTTCTCAAAGGATACTATTATGCATTTCTTGGCATTTAGTTTTAGTCCATGACTCTGACACCAGTTGTTTGTCTGTGTCAGTCCCTCCTGAAGAACAATTGTGTCAGTGTGAGATTCAATGATAGCTCCTAATTTGCAGTCATCTAGAAATTTAGTTAGCCAGAGACCACTGATATTGGCCTTGACTTCAGCGAGAAGTAAATCCCAAAAAGGAGTGGTCCAAGGACTGATCCCTGAGGGACTCCACTTGTGACTGGCCTATTTGTAGAGGTGGACTCCCCAATTCTAACTTCCTAGGTCCTGTCTGTGAGCAAGTTGACTATCCACAGGGTGCCATACGGTTTCTACCTAACCTCTTGAGTTTGCCAACAATGCCCGATTGGAGTATTGTGTCAAATGCCTTGGCCATGTCAAGGTAGGCAGTGTGAACAATTTTGTCCTCATCCATTGCTTTGGAGACCTTCTCAAAGAAGTCCACCAGGTTGAGTAGGCATAATCTGCCATTTACGAAACCAAACTGGGTTGGGTCCAGTATCTGGATGTTTACTATATCTCTATTGATCATCTCCATGATAATTCTTTCCATGGCTTAACATATGAGTAGTGAGACTTATGGGTCTGTAGTTTTCAGGGTCTGTAGATGGCCCACCTTTGTGCAGAGGATGACTGTTGTCTTTCTGCATTCATGAGGCACGAAGTCTGTTTGGAGGCTACAGTTAAATAGTAATTCCAGAGACCCTAATAGGTCATGTTGCATGCTATTTAGAAGGCATCCTGGGATATTGTGTGGGCCTATTGATGCAGTGTTCTTGGTCTTAGAGAGAGCATTAAGGACTTGTTCCCTAGTGATAGTAGGGGGAGTTATATTTGATGATATTTCCTGAGGGAAGTTTGAGGGGGGGGGGAGTAAAGTTGGAGCTGAATTTATCAGCTAGGAGGTTTGCTATATCTTCTTGGTCAATATAGGTGGCTCCATTTACAATGATCTCTGCACACAATGTTGTATTGCCTTTGAGGCTGCGGACATAACTAAAGAATGCTTTGTGGTTGTCCTTGGCCTGGGAGGCCAAACTTTCCTCAAATTTGGCTTTGTTAGACTTTATTTGTCCTCTGAGTTGTTTGTTTATTTTAATGAGATTGATTTTATCCTACTGGGTGCTGCACATTCTAATTTTTGCCATGATTTTCTTTCTCCTGTTATACATCCAATTAATTTTGTGATTCCACCAGGGTGGCTTGTTTTTTGAGTTAGTTCTGTACTTCTTCCTGGTGGTTACAGCTGCCTGTATGCAGCTATTAACATGCATGTACAGTGTTTCTGTGAACAGTTCTGCATAGGCAGAAGTGTTCTCAGGGTATATAGGTAAGGCAGTTAGTAGTGCCTAGAACCTACCATCTTCCAGTTTTAGCTATAGTTCCTAATATTTCTTTTGCAGGTGATATTGATGTAGCTAAGGTGGTAAATACATTCCTAGAAATTTTCAGTAGGGTAGATTTTCAAAGGGAGATAGTGACTTGACCAGCATGCCCACTTTATGTCAGATCTGCTGACTTGTTTATAAAAGTGTTGTTGTGTGAAACATTTAAAGGCCATCCCCCACTATCCCCAGACTAATGTTCTTGTGGAGAGATTAAACTCTATATTAAAGACTATGCTACGGGCATTTGCAGACCAGTTTAAAAGGGCAGGACTAACCATTGAACCCAGTAACTGTCAGGTGGGTATGTCAGAGGTCACTTACTTAAAACACAGAGTGGAGAGTGGTAACATTAGGCCAGAACCTGTCAAAGTGGAAGCTGTGCAAGCGTGGCCAGTTCCTGTTACTAAAAAGCAAGTAAGAGCATTTCTGGGGACAGCAGAGTACTGTGCTAAATTTGTGCCCAGTTGTGGTGCAGTGACTGCACTCCTTACTGACCCAACTAGGAAAAATAAACTGGATTATTTATTTTATTTTATTTATTTTACATTTGTTGACCGGGATTGTATGACTGAGCTGAAGAGCCCTATTTTCAGCGGAGGCCCGGGGAGAAAAGCTCCGACATAGCATACAATTTTCATTATAAATTAGCATTAAACAGCAGTGTTACAGGATTATTACAAGGCATTAAGGAGCAATACAATGTTATACAGTGTAACTAATCAGGAGTATAGCATAACTATTTCAAGATGTATAAAAAGAACTATGTCATTAAGATGAGTATAGTTTCTGGGGTAAGTGGTTAAAAAAAAGTTTTCTCATGATGTAGTTAAATGGAGGCAAGACAATTACAATAGAATGTTCTCTGAGGCAATTTGCTTAATAGATTTTAGAAGACAGTAGAAAGAGTAGTCAAGGAAGATTAGAGAGAGCTAGTGAGAAGAGTAAGTTAAGGGCAGAAAGTAGATTAAGGTATGAGAAGTAGGGGATGTTAAGGAGGGACAGTGCAGTGGCAGGACCAGTGACTTCTAAAGTGCTCTTTAGTGGCGGTCTTAAATTGTTTAGGATGTATAAGGGTCCTGATTTCTAGTGGGAAGCTATTCTAGGCAATAGTAGGGTTATAGCTGTACATGTTGCATCTAAATTTAGACCTGGGTTTGTCGATTTGTAGTAGGTCTTGGTTAGAGCTTTGGAGAGGTCTGGATGGAGAATAATGGGAGATGAGAGGGGATAGTGTTGGGCAATAGGAAGGCTGGTATAGGATAGAATGGGTGATCTGGAGCTGAGAGAGAATAAGCTGGTGGGGTAATTCAAGCCAGTTTAGGTGTTTTAAAGAGAGACAGTGATGGGATTTGTAGGTTTGTTGAGCAGCAAATCTAGCTACCTTGTTGTAGGTAGATTCGGGTTTGGTCAGGAGTGCTGAGTTAAGATTTGTGAGAATTTGAGAGTTGTACGTTAGACTGGGTAGAAGGTAAGTAAGAGAGAGAGTAACCTTGGCTTCAGAGGTAAGGAATTTCTTGTTACGGTAAAGGAGCCCTAGTTATGAATGTGTCTTTTTGATACAGTTATTAACATGCAAGTCAAATTTAAGCTGATCATCCATGGTTACGCCTAAGAGCTTAGTACTGGATTCTACCTGAATCGGAGTGTTATTAAGGGACTGTATGGAGAAGGAGGGTTTAATATGGTTGAACTTTTTAGGTAGGAAGAGTAACAGCTTTGTTTTTTTAGGTTAAGGATGAGCTGGTTGTTGGAGAGCCATGTTTCAACTAAGTTAAAAGATGCCCGAGTAGCTGAGAAAAGCTTAGAGGGAGAGTTGGCTGTGGTAATGACTATAGAGTCATCTGCGTATTGCACTAAAGACGACTGAGGACAGGAGGTATAGAGCTGATTAGTAAATATATTAAAAAGTAAAGGCCCTAGGATAGACCCTTGAGGTACACCCATTTTGACAGGGAGAGGAGGGGACAGTGCAGAGTGCCATCTCACTGATTGAGATCTATCAGTCAGGTACCTGGAAAACCATGCAACAGTATCAGAGGAGAAGTTGAGGTTATGCAGTTTGTGCAGCAGAAGAGAGTATGAGACAGTGTCGAAAGCGTCTGAGAGGTCCAAGAATAGGCAAGAAATAAGTTTATGGCCGTCCATGGCTATAGAGACTGTGTTGAGGAAAGATAATAGAGCTGTAGTGGTGCTATGTTTGGGTCTGAATGCTGTGTTGAGTGGGTGTAAGCAGATTTTCCTGTATTAGATACTGCATATCTTGTTTATGAATACATTTTTCTAGTACTTTAGAGAGATGAGAGAGGATAATGATAGGTCTAAAGTTGGAGATATCAGAGGAGTTACCTCTTTTGTGTATAGGTAGAGTGTAGCATTGTTTCCAGATGGAAGGGACTTTAGATTCAGAGAAAGAGTGATTAATTAATTAGGATAGATACAGGGAGAACAAGAGAGTCAGCTGCTAGTAGAAGAAAAGTGGAAGGAATATTTTCAGCTGATGCTGAACATGGTTTTAATTTAGAGAGTAGGGTTTTCATGTAGCTAGTAGATACAGGTAATGTGGATCACAGATTGTGAACAGACATTCCAAAAACTTAAGGAGATTTTGAGAGGACCTCCTGTGTTGGCCAGCCAAAATTATACTGAAGAGTTTGTTGTGCAAGTGGATACTTCAGAATGTAGAGAGGCAGCTGTGCTCAGTCAAGTTTCCTCAGAAGGAGAAGAATGCTGCAGTGGGGTTTAAAAAATGCTGCAGTGGAGTTAATAATGCCAATGCAAATTGATTGCCCAGGAGACATGCTTAAGTCATGGGGGGAGGGCAAGAAATGTGAAGAAATTAGACACTGTCATGTGTGCTAGCATTCCTGGCTGACGTTTTATATATAATTTCAGATTTTCGTGTGTATTGTATGCCAGCATGACTACTATGATATTGCAAATATGTTCTTACATGTTTATTTATGATCTGTTTGACAAGAATGTTTTAAAGATTTGAACAGTGTCCTTTTACATTTTTAACTGCACGTTTGTAAAGAGAGATTCTAAAGCCAAACTGTCTCAGATTCAGTTGATCAGCAGATCTCATTGGAATGTTGACAGTTGCTATGTGTTACTGTCAGAGGGTGAAAGACAGACAGGAACTTTTAGAAAACAGCTGTTGGTTGAATTTAAAAATATGAAATGAAAATTAGACCTGGAACAGTTAACAGGCTAGTCTATAAAAGACCATGCTGAAGTCAGTAGTTAGTTGTCAGTTGTCAGTTAGATTTGTCAGTTGATCACCAATGTACTGTACAGTGAATACCCAAAAAGGACTCACTAAGAACCATAAGCCTACCATTACTCTGTTGTAGTAATTTAGTTTATATCAGGGATAGTGTACTTTAGTTAGTTAGGAAATTCTGACTAATCAGCTAGATCAGTTAGAGTTTTTCTGAATGTTAGATCTCTGTCCTACAGTACTGATGTAATTTTCCTGGTGATTGAGTTCTGTTTGTTTATTGGGAATTAGTGTTTTATATTTTTAATCATTTTGCTCAATATTAAATATTTTTTATTAACTTACATTGTGTCTGGATAATCTGTGTTTTTCTTTAATGATTTGAGAGTGTTATTCTTGCCTTGATAACTTCCTAGGCCACTCCAAAAACCTGGCTGCTTAGGTCATTTCCTACTATTTGTTTAAATATTTATTTTTTTATAATTGGACACCCCTTTAGAAGGGCATGAAGGCACTCTGATTGGTGGCAGCATTACAGTACTAATTTGAGGAAGGGACACAGCTGGAAATCTGTGTCAGGCTTTCCCAGAAGTGTTTGGATGTGTAACATAAGTGTGAGTGTATAAGAGGTCTTAAATGTGACACATTGCTCTGAAGTGTGTTATAAGGAGTTACATTATGGGTGGACAGAAGTTTACAGTCTAGACCGAAATTATATAGTGTGTCCCTATTGTGGTCTTAGGGGAAAATTATGAAATATTACTCCTGTTTAAGTGACAGTCTCACATTGGAGTCAGTTGTGAGGATTGAAGCTCCTTAGTTACTAACCCAGGATAGTAGGAGACATCACATTAATTGTTGGCAGTTCAGTGGGATATTAACTGGATGTCACATTAATTGGTGACAGTCCGGTGGGGTATTAACAATGGATGTCACATTAACTGGTGTCAGTTTGGTGGAATATTAACCAGACGTCACACTGACAATCATCTAATACTTAAACCAGTGGATACAATTTGTGAGAGCTGCACTTATACAATGTTATTGTTGGCAAAGTTCTCACACAAAGCCATAACAAATAATAAGCAGGTTGTCAGAAACCACACAATACCACACAGAATATATACACCATAGACAAAACACATAGACCATGAAATGCTGAGGCTCTTAAAAGTAACCTCCATAAACCCTAAACTACAAATGCCACCATGCGCTGGAACAGGCTTCCTGTTCATGTGAAACAAAATCCATCTCTAACCTTATTGAAGCATAATCTTGACCAATGGATTGGAAACTGGAAATTCATCCCAGATCTGGCCCCCATGTGTCTGATAGACAGAGGCAGACAGAAGTGCCCAAACTAACACACCATCCCCCAAATATAACAACATATCCCCTCCTAATAAATGCCCATGATACATAGGGATACAACTGGGATGGATTGCATGGCTAGGCTTATAAAGGCCCTGGTGGTCATTATCTTATGAACTTATGAATCTATGAAATTAACATAAGAAACAAGTAACCTCTGCAACCACACTAACATACAACACAGGCAGGACCTACTAGTAAACATACATCTACAAGTCACAGTGACTCAGGTCAAAAGCCCATAAGGCAAATCTCCACACAGTTCAATATCCTAATCATATGTGATTCCCTAATGAGACACATTGATGAACCACTCACCAGGATATGCAAGAAAATGTTACAGTCAATTGCCTATCAGGTACCATGATTTGTCACATTGCTCAAAAACTCAAGTCAATGCACCACAAAAGCACATATGACACAGTGATAATGTACATGGGTGTAAATGATTTGAGATGTCCCTGTCTGAACTATTTCATGAGAGACATGATAGTCCTCTAGGAATATATGTCTGAGGCATGAACATAACCTTGAGCAGCGCTCAGTAATTACTAATAATGATACCATAATTTGAACAAAATATTTTAATTAATATTATTTCATAATTTCCAACAAGTGGCTCAGCTTCTGCTGGCATTCAAAGGGAGTGCGACATACATACATATATGTATATATATATATATATATATATATATATATATATATATATATGGGTCCATATCAGTTTGTCGAAGTCTAATTACAGCAAATGGCAGTCCGTCGAACTGAAATCACCAAATGGCCATTCCTTGAACGTTCACATCAGCAAACATTTTTTTCCAGGGTAGGAAATGACTTGCCCAGCAGACCAGCTGACACACACACACACACACACACACACATGCACCATAGTACATCAAACCCACAAAAGTGGGGGGCTATGCATCCACACACCCCAATGTGGGGGGCTGCACCCACCACACTCCGCACTACTTATATATGCCAACTCTGAGATCACACTACAGTGGGGAAAAGGGCAAATTTCCATATGTTGGCTAAGTCATTTCCTTCCCTGGGAAAAATGTTCACTGATGTGAATGTCCAATGAGTGGCCATTCGGTAATTTCAGTTTGCTGAACAACTTTCATTGTAAGTAGACTTTGACAAACTAATATAGACCCATGTATATGGCTGAGACCATATGATCGACATTTAAATGTCGACCATGCAGAACCGGCATCTCCGTAAAGTGCGGAATGGAACAATTTCCATCTTCTGCACTGTAGTGCAATCTCAGAGTTGGTATATTTAAGTTCCGGGGGGTGTGGGGGGTAGAGCCCCCCACAGGGGGTGCAGGATGGCATAGCCCCCCCTGCTAGCAACGTGAAGGTAAGTTTTTTTGTGTTTTTTTTTTATTCTATGGTCAACATTTCAAATGTCGATTATACAGTATCAGCCATATGAATGTCGACATTCTGAAATGTTGACCATATGAAGTAGATCCATATATATATAAATATATATATATATATATATATATATAGATATATATATTTATATAGAGAGTTATCGATATATATATATATATATATATATATCTATATATATATATATATATATATATATATATATATATATATATAGATTAGATATATATATATATATATATATGTATATGTATTTGTATCAGCCTGGAGAAAAGATTGTAGACATGGCCTGCACCTTTACCTGCATGACGTTCATATATTGGCTAAATAATTGTGCTTCTTTATTGGCAATGTCAGCCTTCTAAAGCTTCCACCATAATAAAACAAAATCTAGCTAACATTAAGGAAGCGCTACTCAATGTTAGAAGCCTTAACAAAAAAAACAGTCCCTGTATACAAATATTACCCTGGAAATCTTTGAAATATGCATCGTCACAGAGATCTTGTTCAAGAACAATGAAAGTACTGCATCAGTGCATTGTTCCAATGCTTATCACACATTCAGGCCAACCATATTAGATGAAGGCACTAAAGGTGGCTGTGTCACCATATTCTTAAAATAAAATCACCTCCAGACACATTAGACAAGATAATGACCAGAAACGCCTGTGTGTCCAAGTTATTAACAAAACCCCTTATCATATCAAAGCTAACTATAGGGCCCCATTTATATCCTCTTTCACCCTCACCTCTTACCTAACTAATTAGGAGTCTCTATGTATTAAGCCAAACAGTATTCTCTTAGGTTAATTCAATTACCCTTCCATAAACTGAGAGAATTATACATTCTCAGTTATGTATTCCCATAAGTTTCTGGACTTCATCAGTGCAAACACTCTCTGGGCCAGTTAGTCTGCACCTCACCAAGGTCAACAAAAGCCTGGATTTTGTCCTTATCAATATGGGGTAGTTTTACTCCTCAACAGTTATAGATTCCTCCCTGTTCAAATCAGACCACAAATCAGTCACATTCACCATAAGTCTGAAACCTGAAGAACTTCCAAAACCTCGGAATTCACAGGTTATGAAAACAATACTCTATTAAAACTGAATAATTGCCTGGCTAAATTCAAAAACCCCTTCCATCTTGATGAGCACACTTCTTATGTAGAAACCTTTATTGCCAAATTCTGTGCACACACAAATAGCAGCATAGATGCATCTGTCCCCAAATTCAAAAATAAGCCTTTGTGTTACAGTCCTAATGTAATCAGGCTCTACAATATAAGAAAAAAACATGTCACTCACAGAAATAAATGTAACTCTCAAGATGCCAGAAAAGCGAACAGTAAACTAGAGAAGGTACTCCAGACCCTGATCAAATCAACCAAATGTAGATATGAGGTAAAAATAACCACAAATTGAAGGATAACCACAAAGAAGACATTGCCAGTCCATTAGTAGACACATTTAGCTCAAACTTTAACCCCCTGTCCCCTCCAGTATTCACAAATCACATACCCATATCTACACCTCCCCATTTTCTATATATATAGACAAGCAGTTACAACCTGTTCTCAATAAAATACCTACTGTACTCAATGACGCTAAACAATTTTTGATGGACCTTAGTCAGCTTGGGAATGGAAATACAATTAATTTAGATAATGTTCTTTTATTAACTCTGTATGTAGAGTTGCTTTTCACCTGCATTCCGAATTTGGAAGGCTTGAATATGATTAAGTCTTTTCTCAGTCTACACAGCAGCTATGATGCTAAACAAATAGATCTCATCGGGGCTCACTAACAATGTGTTCTTGTTTCAAAGAGAATACTATTTAGAAAAAGTTGGCGTAGCTATGGGCACTTTGTGTGCCAACAGCTACGCCAACATGGTGTTAGCACAATGGGAAGGAAAATTTGTGCTTGATTGTCAGTTTACTTCTATGGTGCTGTTCTACAGAAGGTTTGTTGATGACATGGCTTTACTATGGTGGGGGGGGGACTGAGAATGAATTAGGAGATTTCATTGACTATTTGAATAGTACTACGAGTTTCCTAAAGTTCACCAGTACTGTGTCCTCCTCTGAGATGATTTTTCTTGATACACGTATAACTAAAGATGAGATGGCTAATTTGTCCACCACTCTCTATAGGAAGCTATGTAGGAAGAATAATATACTGAGATGGGATAGTATGCATCCCTCACACGTGTTCAAGAATATTATGAAAACTCAAGGGATGAGGGTATCTCAACATAATAGTACACTAGATGGTTTCACTACTGACTTGGAAATGATAGCACAATAATTTGAGTGTAGAGGTTACAGTAGAAAAGAGGCAAGAAAGATGAGAGAAGGTGCAATGTCACAGAGGTCCACAACAGCACACCCTTATTTTTCAGATGTCCCCCCTGCGGAACAGCATGGTGAGAAAATGAGTCCTCAGAGTCTCCCATTAGTGTTACCTTATGCTAGTGATTTTAGGAAAATTAGACAGACAATAGATGCTAATTGGAGTATTCTGACCATGGATGACAGGATTAAGAATATCATGGGCACAAAACCACATTATACTTATAAAAACAAAAAATCTAGTAAATAAAGAACGTTTCTATTTTGTGTGCACAGCCGGAATGCTGTCAGCACGCCAATAACAACTAAGGCAATAGAGGAACCCCTGTGGAGTCTGGGGTTTCATGTACTGAAAACAAGTCAAAAGACAGAGAAGTTACAGGACATATTACTGGTAATAATCCAAATTCTTTTTTGGAAAGATATACAGACATTAACCTCTCTTACTGGCTCAACAAGAGCTTTGGAGTGACTGAAACGCACGAACAAGAACACAAACAACAAGACACTTCCTATCTCGAAAAATATAAGCTCCTAAGAAATACATGTTAAAATTCAAAAATTTGAATCTGGACAACTGGTTTTTAACAGAATATTTAAAAAGGAAACATGTGCCCAAGGGACTTAGACTTAATAAGTTCCCTAACAATATTGTTATGCGCTCTACTTTTTACCAAGAAATTGTTGATATTTTAAATAACTGTGGTCTAGCTCTGATGAGAGCTATGATAAATAACAACAATATTTTAAATGATGAACTAAATGTAAAAATTGAAAAAATTAACAAGGAGATAACTGATGACTTACTGTTTACTGTGAGAGACTACAAATGTAATTATTTTAGAGTTTTTAATGATGTTGACAATACTATGGTCAAAAATCACAAGAGAAAAATGGGCAAACTAGACAGGTATGACTGGGCCTACCAACATCAGCAGGCCTACCCACTGACACAGAACAAAGAACGTTTTAACACTAAAGGAAGGTTTATATACAATAACAACCATACTACTGGGTCACACCAAGGGGGGGGGGGGGAGGCAATGGAACAACGAACATCAGACTCAAGGGGATGCCATTAGAGATATGCATGACCACCAGGGAGAATATTACAACTCTTATAATTCTGACATCCCTTCAGAACAGGAGGGACCTCGGAAATCCGAGCAAATATGGAACCTACCGTCCCACCCCACTTATGCACAAGTTACTAACAAACACAATCAGAGATACCAGGGGAATCACTGATTTTAACAGAACACACTACTTTGATAGAAGACACTATTTTGTTAGAAGATATGACTTTATTAGAAGACATGAACATGCTAAGTGTTAATGTTAACAATACAGTAGGGGTACCAAATGACAACATTATTGTGTACCAACAAAATGGAGATTTTTCTATTTACAACTACATGGATACTAGAATTGAAAACAGTCATTTCTCTCTATTCAAAAAGGGATTCAATTTTGTACCATCCAAAAAAATGGACTTGGCAGAAACAATTTTACACATAAAATTATTTACTAGGAAGTTAAACTTAGAAGTTTTAGCTACTTTGAATGAGACCCAGACTAACAATACCATTACCAATAACAACACTAGCGTTTATCCATTTAGAACACACAATAATTTAGTAAGGAGAAATATGTATAACCCTCCCTTACAAAATGATATTAGTAACTTTGAAAAAGTAGTGATAAAAGAGTTAAAAACATTTCATAGGCAAAACAAAACTAATTTTTGTACACCAAACTTGGAGGCAGAAGAAAGAAAGACCTTGGAAGATATTAAGCAACACTATTCAGATGTTAGAATTATGAAGCCCGACAAGGGTGGAGGGGTTGTGTTAATGCACAATTGGCTATACTTAACCAAAATGATGGACATATTAAATGTGGAAGGAAGATACACCATTATTTCTAAAAATGTGTTAAATATAGCATATCACAAGATCAATTTGACAATAGAAGACAACTTACTACAAGGTCTAATAGATGATAGATTATACAGATTTTTTAAGGTTGAAAAACCTTTCTTGTCTACCATGTTTGGTATCCCTAAGGTACACAAAAGTGTTGAAAATCCACCATTAAGGCCTATTGTGACATCTGACGGTTCTAAAACCCAATCTTTAGCTATCTACGTGGATACTAAGTTAAAGCCCTTTTACAAATTATATCCCCACATCTTAATTGACTCATGGGACATACTTAGTAAAATAAATCAACTACCATTTCAGTCCCATTATTCATTTTTAACTATTGATGTCAGGATTTATTCTCTGTGATACCGCACAACATAGGTCTTGAATGGTTTGAAGCCGTGCTCATTGAATTTAAATTCTTGAATGATAATGAGTTTAGGCTGGTGTTAGAAAATATCGAAATAGTTCTTAAGAACAATTTTATTTATTTTCAAGGAGACATTTTTTATCAACTAAATGGTGTTGCAATGGGGGCAGTATGTGCCCCCATTTTTGCCAATATTGTTATGTTGTACTGGGAACAACATTTTGTGTTTAATTCCCCTTTTACGGAGAATATAGTTAATTATTTTCATTTTTTGGATGACATCCTAATAATATGGAAGGGGTCACAAGATGATATATCTAAGGTTATGGAATACTTTAATAATTCAACTATTTTTCTTCAGTTTACTCATGAATATAATATGGATGAGGATCACTTTTTGGATGTAACAATTTTAAAAGATTATGTTGACAGGAAATATGTATCCAGAATATTTAGAAAGGCATGCTTTTCCAACTCTTACCTCCACTACCATAGTAACCATCCCCCAAAACAAAAAAAGAATATTATTAAGGGACAAATGGTCAGGGTGGCCAGAATGACTTCAAATTATGTTAACTTTATTAATGAAATGGATTATGTGCATAAATTATTTTTGGAGAGAGGCTACCAAGATTCTATTATTATCCCATTAAAAGAAGAGATAATAAGGGGGTGGGGGAGAAGATTTGTACCCCTGTTAAATACGGAGGCTAACCCAGACCAGAACCATTTAGATAACATCTTGGAGATTACTGGACACAACATCTCCAACTTGAATACATACCAAAACACTCCTTTTTTTTGTTACGACATACAATTCCAATACAAACTCAATAAAGAGACATAAACAAAACATGGGATATTTTTAAGACTATGCCCAATAGGCTTGAAATATTCAATAGACAATTAAGTTACAGTTTTAGGAAGGGCCCTAATCTTAAAACAGTTTTTGAAAGGAATAAGCAGGATAAAGACCAAAAGAAAAAGGGCACCTTCCGTTGTGGGAGATGTTCATAATGTACATTTATTGCAAATATGGAGGAATTAATACTACTTTCTATTACTACAACTTTTAAAGGTAGACAATATTTTACGTGTTACACCAGGGAGGTAGTATATTTAGCTTACTGTACTTTATGTGGGGGATACTATGTAGGTAAGACGGAAAGACATTTACGGCAAAGAATATACAAGCACATGTATGATATCAACAGGAAAAAGGAAACAAATGCCTTATACAGACACACACTAATTTGTACAGGAGCTAATTTCAAGTTTTGGATACTGGAAATGGTACCCAGGAATAATAGAGGGGGGATTGGGAAAATCAGCTTAGTTATAGAGAACTTGTTTGGCAACTACGTTTGGATTCCAACACACCTCCAGGGATGAATGACCATGTGTCACTTTTACCAGCCCTAAAACTAAGGACCAACAAGGTAAAAACACAAAACAGAAATAGGAACAGCAATAAACACAAAAACAAATGAATTTTAAAACTAGTTTTTAAAATTGTTTATTTATTTATTTAAAAACATATATATATATATATATATATATATATATATATATATATATATATATATATATACATTTATTGATTATGTATGTATTTTTACATATCACTTATAGAAGTATATGTACAAGCATATGATTTTAAATCAAGAGTTATTAGTGGTGGCTATTTTACACTATTTTATACAGTTTGACACACATTATATATACTCCCCCAGATTCATGAAGCTCGGCGCAAGGCCGGTGTAAGGCTTGCACCGGCCGTGCGGCGTATATATGGAGTAGTAGCGCCATATGCATATTAATGAAGGAGTGCAGCCGCCACAGCCACGTGCATAGGAAACGTGCGCGAGTGCATGGGGCGTACCGAAGTTGCGGAGGGAGGCGTGTCAATGTCGGTTGTCGATGAGCAACCTAAACTGCTGAATAGTAAAGTCCGCCTGCAGTAATACTCGCACCTATCAGTGTCCGTGGAGACTGAAACGTATACAAAGCATGAAAGATAGTCCCTGCAAACAGAAAAGGAAGAAGCAAACACAAATGCACGATAGGGAATAACAAATGACAGAAAAAACGCGTGCCCGTGGTCCAACGTAGTGTTTATAGCTATACCGTGTGGAAGTGAAACATATCATATGCTAGGGCGCCGCCAGGAGGTACATCCAGCCCAATGGAGAGGGTCACCAGCTGACCCATAATGTGAGGGAGGGTACATAGCTGTGCAGATGTGTCCATAACAAAATACACGAGGAGAAAAGTAGATATATGTAGTGACTGTCATGTCTGAATCATATCCCACAAGGGATGTAATAGTCACATACAAAAGGTATGTCTGTATCCCACATAACAAATGTGATAGGGAATAGAATACACATGTAAATGAATCAGGAGCATAGAAACAGCTACAACAATAAGGACACATGTAGGCCGAAAGGAACAGTATGACCCATACCATCCACTAAGAATACCACCTGTCCCACTTTGCGAGCGACAGTACCGCTGCAGCCAGATGTGTCCTGACACAAGCATGTAAACATGGCAAATGTGCAGAGATTATAGGACATAATTATCCCTCAGACTTCATGTAATAGTGGCAGTAAACAGTTGTTCTCCACACGTATAGTACATAAATGTCATAAGAAAAAGAATAAGCCACTGAAATGCTACAAGACTAAAGCTTAGATATAGGCAAGAGTTGTAAGTTCTATCTGCCGAACTGACCGTGGGTATGTGTCGGCGTGGAAAATGTGTTGTGTCCACCGCAAATGTTACATTGCGGCCAATTGAAAAGGTGGAAACAGTACCGTAGACTGTGGGGAGGCATTGTCCACAACAGTCGGATATGTGGAAGGAATAGCATGGACACCGGAAAAGGTGCCATCCCCCCAATGAGTACAACAGGTGTGCAAATTCCGGGAGTCATCGGTAAAAGCCAAACTAGTATGTGACACAGCCGAACGGGTAGTACCCGGGTATACCAACTAAGTAACGAAAGTGAAGTATGGGCGTGTACCTATGTGTGTGAGGTATAGCACGTGGGAAGCAAACATGGCAGGGTAGTCCACACAACCATAAAGGTACCCGACACCTGTAGGGCAGTCAATGTGCTACTCTGGCCGTGTCATGGCCCAACAACAAAAGTAGTGAGCTATCGGATGTGAGTAATTTGCATGTGAGGGGTGGATGAGTAATGGTAAAACCCTCAAAGGCGACACTGTGTCATATGCAGAAAAGGTGAACCAGAGGTATAGGAGGGGGCAGCGGGTGAAGTGGACATAAACACAAACACATGGAGAAACCGCTGCAAGATGAGCAGACAGGCCATAGTGTAGAACACAATCCCACAAACATATGTATCATGTAAATGTGCGATCAAAATGTATAGATATGTCACCGTCACATACCCACAGGTTGGTCCTGATGGAACTGGCCATAACAAATGCAACACACCTGGCTGCATAATGGGCTACCCAGCATACCCTCCACATCACACAACCCAGCCCCGTAACAGAACGTCTACCAAATCCACCCGTACGTGGCCCACTGGTCCGTTGCAGGCACAGCTACACATACCGACCCCTACGCATATGTAGTAGGTATTGTCACCCTAGGCAGTGTCAGGATAACAAACCATGTATTCCCTGCATGTTAAACCCCCTGCACATTTTCATAAAGCCAAAATACATTTCAATATCGTTTCTGTGTGGAATGATCCAATTTCTGGAATATCCCTTACGGGATAAGTAACCTGTGTAAATAGTAGAATGGGTATGACGACAAGATGTCCAATCCTGTACATATCTGGACACAAGTCAGAACGTGAAGTACAGGTCCAAGACACTGTCCAGACCTGAGTGGTCATGCATACCCAGTACCCTGGATAAAACACCTTCCCGTGACGCACGTGTCCCCACACAAATATGCGGGAGAATATATCGCACACCCGCATAGTGGCAAATGGCAGAAGGGTGAAGAAGACACCCGACATTAACAGGAGAACCCTGATGAAGTGCGAGGGATACCTAGTGTGTGCCGGTGTCACTGACCATACCAGACAACCCGTGTGAGTTAGATATCTGGACAGAGCCGTGACTACAAGTGAGACAAAGGTACAACAGCAGGTACAATATGCAAAGATAGCTGTTAGAAGTTATTCATGTATGTGCAGCCTGAGTACCCGGGAAGTCCACTGGGCAAAGAAGTGCCCAGTAACAGCGGATGCCCGGGTAGAAAAGCCCCACAAGCAATACAAGGAAATAAAGGCTACATAATGTTAAAGGTAAAATACAAGAGTAAAAGGCATACAGTCAGGAAATACACATGCATAACATGTGCATAATAAGACAATGCAAATCCAGAGTTTGCAGTGGTAATACAGAAATGTACAACAATGACATACTGGGAGTCAAGTGAGTGTCAGCTAAGTCTGGTTAAGCTGGAGGGTAGAGAGGAGCAGGAGTATGGAGAGCTCAGAGGAGTGAGATCTGTAGAATGTATAACAGGTGCAAGCAGGAATATATCGATGTGGATGGATAAACATAGATATATCATAGAATGACAGTTTGCACAATGGCATTAATGTCCGGAGTATGAAGTCTGAAACTCAACTGTCTGCCAGCACGTCCCGACATCTGTCCCTAATGCCGAGCTACTGCTGTGCCAGAACACAACAGCATATTACAGAGGTTCGTACCATATAACTCAACTGTCCAGATATTCGCAGAATGACCTGAGTGTTGGCTCATAGTGTTGTGTGCCTCCGACAACCTGCGTCTGTCCGGTAAATAGGTGTGGATTGACGTCACGAAATAATGAGCATTAAGTATAGCACTCCACATCCCGCAGAAGAGTCATGAGAATGCAAAACCTAGTATTCTATCAAAGTTATAAGCTTGTAAGGAAACTACTTAAAATGTGTCCCTCTTACTCTCCCGATCATGTAGGATTTGCACAGATTTGTTGCTCAAAGAGGTCGAGAGGTATGGTCCGTACATATGTACAGTAACAAGCCATGACATTTGTGTAATGTACAACTGCATACCTGTAGTCACAACATGTCCCAGAAAATAATCTCCGTATGAATGAATGAATACAGGTAATAGTCAAATGTGAATGGGAACCCCCCCCCTCACCGTGGAGTATGGACCATAACAACCCCACCCATAATATGTACAGCCAACAGAATAAGCTCCTGATAGGTGCCCAAACATGTGTCTATAAATACAGGTAAAATGTTCATAATAGGGAGATGCTCCCTGTCCACATGCTTCATCTGACATTTGAACTCGGCCAGGGAAGTTCCGTTCACCAGGCGGACATGCCCATACCCAGATCACTACATGAACACCCTGACAATCAGAAACGTGTATGTGATACGACCATATGCCCTGGTGTTCTGCATATCCTCGGAGTGATTAACAATGCAGCTGGGGTCCACAGCAGTAGGCAATACGGAATGTGTAATATGTACTACCGCATTTCCCACAGCAGGGGAATGGATGCCTGTGTTGTAAGTGAAGCGGTGAGGCATATGTTGATGTAGCTAAGTACTATGGGTATGCATATCAATGAGGCGGAACAGCAACAGAATACTGTTTCCGGCATCCGTCCAACGTGAATGCAGTCCTGGTTGACCTACGACCACTGCAGATATCCCTGTAAAGTGTAATGAATGCGTTTGTGCGGTACACACAGTTAAATACGTAAAGGTGAACCGTGTGTTTCACACCAGTCCGTAAACCGGACTACAGATGAGTAAGTGTTACGGTCAGACGTATGAAAGGCCGCACAAGCAGACATTTATTAAACAGATGTAACCCACAACATGTAAATGCAAGTGAGCCTGTGTGTGTGTGATCCGCTCACAGCATAGGAAATGAATGCTGTTTCCCCCACGTTAGATATACATGGCTCAAACCTGTTAACCCTGTAAAGTATGAAACCAGACAAAGGCATGCAAACTACCGGTACAAATAGGGACAAACCCCAGATATGTGCCAGAACAAACATAGAAAGTGGATAGAATAACGGGTGTGTCAGTAGCATGGATTCACTGAAGGGTATGCAGTCGTAACCTGAACTGCTTGCCAGTATTTCCCAATGTAAGTCTTAAATGAAATGCCACTACATTGCCAGATAGACACAAGTATATGAAATTACACACCGAAGATAAAGAGGCAACCAGCTGTACACTCTGCGACAATCTGTACAGTGGAAAGGTATGGTATGGATATAGATATATGTGTATACACATAATCCACAGACGTAAACCAAAGCAAATTATGAAATGAGGATTGTACATGTATATATGTATACACAACAAACATATGTCCCGTAGATATGACATATGTACATAAATAGGCCACGGCATAGCTAATATGGGTAGACAAACAGACATGCACGAAAGGTGAATAAACCGCTGCCTTCCAAACAATTGGCCAGAAAGTGACAGTCCAGCAAGTTCTACACTTTAACCAAAACAACAAAAAACAGAAGGCTCGGGCTTTGCAAAAAGATGACAAGCAAGTAGATGTAGTTTAGCGCTTTCTTCAACTTTATTTAAAAACATGGACTTCATCAGAAAAACGGGAACTCTCCCATGCTCCCGTTTTTATACACAAAACAGGAAGTGATGTAAAATGACAAATACATGAGAATAATTGTCTTTGTTTTTTCAAACAGAAAATAAACTATTTTGAGCTTCATTGATATATTGTAAAAACATCTTTAAAAACCATTAGTTATATTCTCTCATAGTAACAATGTGCTGTGAGAGATTTAGCATATTTTACTCTAATTTGTTAACAAAATTTGAAGTTTTTATATATGTATAAAAATAAAGAAATTACAACACATTTGTGAGAATGATTCATTTGTCTTTGAATAATAAATGTTGTAAAATTCTACACATAACCAAATTAGACTTGGGTCTATCTGTTAGAAATCTAAATATAAACAGATATACTTGTTTCTTGTTTGTTTATATATTTTGGATAAATAGTTGAATATAAAATCCCAAAATACATTCACTATAGATCTATTGAACTTATCAAATGTTCATATACCTATGTATAAACATTGTCAAATTATCAAAACTTGGAAAGTGCATGAGCATGTAATTTTGTAATAAACCTTTTACTACCAACTGATGAGTCTATGACTATGTAACTCCATCATATGCCTTAAAACGACTGTCCTATTTCATAGTTACAAATGTTGAAACTTTTCGTTTCTTAGTACCCCATCTGTTATTAACTGATATATTTAAAAATTCATGACTCCAGATGGAGCTTGACTGACCAACATCTGAACCTAATGAATGTTGAATATACTACTAAATGTACTACCTATATAATAAAAAACATTTGATATTAATAGTGTCGTTTAACCCTGGGGAAGAATCAGCCCCTAATAATAACTGCCACAAAGTCTCCTTCTGTTCTAATTTGTTATTAGTGTCACCATTCAGCACTCCTTTGTCTGTTTGATCTAATACAAAAAATTCAAACTTCTTGAAATTATCACAAGTCAGAGCATGTCTTGCTAAGGAATTGTTAGTGTCCTTATTTTTTATAGCCAAGACATGTTCATAAATACGTCTTTTCAGAAATCTTATTGTTTTGCCAATATAATAACTTCCACATGTGACACATGTCGCCAGATAAACAACATGGTCACTGTTACAGTTGTAATACTTGTGTGCCCAGAGTGTTCTATTCAGATGTTTCAACGTCACAAAGGAAGTATTACTGATATATCGACACTGCTTGCAGTCTTTGCATGAAAAGGTTCCTTTTTTATTGCTTACTACTCTAGTGAATGTCTCTCTATTACAATTTTTATATTCTAGCATCTTCTTGACATTTACCACATTTCTGTAAGTAAATGTTGGTGTTGTCCCCAAAACTGTCATGAGGTCTCTATTTCCTAAAATTATCCTCCAATTTGTCTCTACAATACCCCTGATATACAACATTTCATTAGACAGGGGTAATGGAAACATTGTACAACAATCCTTTATTTCTGGGATTGATGTATTATGTACAGTGTTCCCTACTAGGAACTCATTCTTCTTAATCGACAAGATTGGTTTTGCCACACCTTGTCTTAGATTGGTTACCTCTCTTTCCAATTTTTTCAACAATTTCAATTGATATCCTCTCTCAATGAATAATGTCCTTAGTAACAGTAATTCTGTATGATATATGTCATTGTCGGATGTTAGCCTACTCAATCTTATCATTTGCCCTTTTATAACATTTCTCTTCATGTGCTCAGGGTGTAGACTTTCCTTATGCAGATACTGATTTGTAAAACAAGGTTTCCTATATATTTTACTTTGCAAACTATGATTATCACAATCAAAGTATAGTGTAACATCTAGAAAGTCTATTTCCTTCCCAAAACCACTGATTTTGAATGTTAGGAAGCTTGTTGTTTTGTTTAGATCATTCACCATATTTTCAAATTCATTTCTTTCTCCTCCCCATATGAAAAACAAGTAATCTATGTATCTGACATAAAGTAGAACTTTATTGTAACTGTTGTGTACTTTCAGATGTTCATATTCCCAGTTCGACATGACTATATTAGCGAATGCGGGAGCTACTCTAGCTCCCATCGCCACACCAGATATTTGTTTATAATATTCTTTGTTGAAGACAAAAAAATTATTGTGGAGAATCATGTCCATAAGTGAACAAATTGTATTGACCTTAGAACTGTACATACTGGACTTTGTGGCCAGATACAGTCTCAAACCCTCCACCCCTTCTTCTTGATTGATTGAAGTGTAGAGACTCTTTACATCCAGTGTTGCAAAATAAACCTGATTATAAGAAAAATCACTTTTAGCTAAAATTTCTAATAGATGCCACGAGTCTCTTAAGAAGTGTTCTGCTTTTTGTGCAATTGGATTTAAGATACTGTCTAACCAAATAGAGATATTCTCCGTTTTGGAGTTTTTCGCTGACACAATAGGTCTAAATGTTAAATCATCCATGCCATACTGAACCTTTGGTATTCCAAAAAAACTTCCTATTTTTGGATGTTCAGTCAACATGAAATCATATTCTTCCTTTTCTAATTCATCTTGACAGTACATGTCAAAAAGAGTAGTGTCTACCCTCCTATAACATTTCAGAATAAATTCAAGACTTACTCTACAATAATTATGCCCATCTTCCAACAGTGTGTTTATAGCCTTGTTGTAATCAACTATGTTCATAATTATTATCTTACCCCCTTTGTCCGCTTTCATGACCCTAATATCTTTAGATTTAGAAATAGTTTCTAGGGCCTGACGTTCCAAAGGTGTCAAATTGTCTTCTTTGTCTACGTTCACCATACTTCTGAATTCAGTTTCGCAAACCTTCTGGAACACTTGAAGTGTATTGACTAAAGGGGGATTGTAGGTACTGGGTCTCCTGAATGTATTTTCCTTACTAAAACAAGGCATATTGACATCCTTCATTATGTATTTAAGATTTAGTTTACGTAAGAAAATCCTAAATTCTACTAACAGTTTCCCTATTTCCACCCTGTTAGAGGGTATAAAGTTGAAACCCTTCTTTAACAAATTGATACAAGAAACAGAAAGATTGAAATCACTTAAATTGAATAGTCATTATTCTCAGGGTGTGTTGTCACCACTTCTTCCTGTTCTTCCCTTTCTGTTTGCCCTTGTATTGGGTGGAATTGAACCACCTGGTAGTCTTTTTGACTTGGCCTTGGTTCATTTGAAAAGGGACATTGTTGTTGGAAACTAATACTTCTGCAAAGCTAGTATTAGCCGTGTTTCCCTTATTGTTGTTATCACCATTCATGTTATTCAAATTTCTTTCCACAGTATGCCCTTCATTGTCACCTGAGTTAATATTAACTGTGGAATTCATTGTTGAACAGTTATCTTTGCCAGTATTATCGCCACTATTGTGTATTTCACCACCATTGGAACCCTTAAGGCTCTGATCGACTTCTCTTCTGTTAATATTGTCGTTGTCATTGATGTCAGTACGTTCACTGTGTGTATTGATATATGCCTCATTATTATTATAAGCATAGATGTCCCTTCTCATCTTATTCTGCTTTCTGATGATTATTGTAGCCTTATGTCTGTTTGATTTGACCTCTATACTGTTGTATAGGGGTAAAAATTGAGAAAAACAAGGAAACTGTTTGATCTTTTCATCTAGCGTTTTTATCTCTTCAGTAAGTTTAAACAGCTCTGTCTCGTAATGGCTCACTAAGATTCGCATCATAGATATCCCAGCTTCGTTGTATAATTTTATTAATGTGTTACACAAGTCATCACCTGGTACAACGCAATTCGGGAATTTGGCAGTCCTTAGACCCTGAGGTACGATATTGCGTGCAATACACTCATTCAGATAGGATACTTCTAAACGCAACGTGGTCAACCTGATGACCAGCCATTCTAAATCAAAAACAACTTTCTTACATGCCTGTGTTCTATCGCTGTTTGTGCTACTCGTTGCGTTATAAATTGGCATTAGTTGGAAGTTCTTAAACGGGTTTTCCGTTTCGGAACAAACATATCCCCAAACGTTACCCATATATCTGCTTGAATCATTATTAGTAACACCAGCAGTTGTGACTGCACCTGTACCATCATGACTATTTGAACCAGTCTCTGTAATGTCAAGGTTGTTCGGAACAGTCAATGAAATGTGTTCGTTACCTTGTTTGTCTTGTGCGGTCGGATTTTTTACGCTTCCAGATGGTTTTGCAACATACGCACTTGATTCGTTTTTTAAAACGCTCCTCACTATTTCAGTAATCTTAACAACCAAATCTTGGTCACACCCCTTGGACTGCTTCCGCACACCAGCTGACACAGCTCCGTCCAAGCTGGGCGCTTTCTTCCACTTTATTTAAAAACATGGACTTCATCAGAAAAACGGGAACTCTCCCATGCTCCCGTTTTTATACACAAAACAGGAAGTGATGTAAAATGACAAATACATGAGAATAATTGTCTTTGTTTTTACAAACAGAAAATAAACTATTTTGAGCTTCATTGATATATTGTAAAAACATCTTTAAAAACCATTAGTTATATTCTCTCATAGTAACAATGTGCTGTGAGAGATTTAGCATATTTTACTCTAATTTGTTAACAAAATTTGAAGTTTTTATATATGTATAAAAATAAAGAAATTACAACACATTTGTGAGAATGATTCATTTGTCTTTGAATAATAAATGTTAAAATTATTCTCATGTATTTGTCATTTTACATCACTTCCATGTTTTTAAATAAAGTGGAAGAAAGCGCTAAACTACATCTACTTGCTTGTCATCTTTTTGCAAAGCCCGAGCCTTCTGTTTTTGTGGTTTTGGTTCCGTTGTTTTTTGGCAAGTCCGGATATTTTCTTCTCATATTGGTCTAACAGGACGGTTTGTTGGCTTTATCGCATTAGATAGCTACGGAAGTCTTCTCCCAGGATGAATTACTGGATGTGTCCATTTATCCTACGCCCGGCTTGAACGGAGCTGTGTCAGCTGGTGTGCGGAAGCAGTCCAAGGGGTGCGACCAAGATTTGGTTGTTAAGATTACTGAAATAGTGAGGAGCGTTTTAAAAAACGAATCAAGTGCGTATGTTGCAAAACCATCTGGAAGCGTAAAAAATCCGACCGCACAAGACAAACAAGGTAACGAACACATTTCATTGACTGTTCCGAACAACCTTGACAGTACAAAGACTGGTTCAAATAGTCACGATGGTACAGATGCAGTTACAACTGCTGGTGTTATTAACAAAGATTCAAGCAGATATACGGGTAATGTTTGGGGATATGTTTGTTCCGAAACGGAAAACCCGTTTAAGAACTTCCAACTAATGCCAATTTATAACGCAACGAGTAGCACAAACAGCGATAGAACACAGGCATGTAAGAAAGCTGTTTTTGATTTAGAACGGCTGGTCATCAGGTTGACCACGTTGCGTTTAGAAGTATCCTATTTGAATGAGTGTATTGCACGCAATATCGTACCTCAGGGTCTAAGGACTGCCAAATTCCCGAAATGCGTTGTACCAGGTGATGACTTGTGTAACACATTAATAAAATTATACAACGAAGCTGGGATATCTATGATGCAAATCTTAGTGAGCCATTACGAGACAGAGCTGCTTAAACTTACTGAAGAGATAAAAACGCTAGATGAAAAAATTAAACAGTTTCCTTGCTTTTCTCAATTTTTACCCCTATACAACAGTATAGAGGTTAAATCAAATAGACATAAGGCTACAATAATTATCAGAAAGCAGAATAAGATGAGAAGGGACATCTATGCTTATAGTAATAATGAGGCATACATTAATACACACAGTGAACGTACTGACATCAATGACAATGAAAATATTAACAGAAGAGAAGTCGATCAGAGCCTTAAGGATTCCAATGGTGGTGAAATACACAACAGTGGCGATAATACTGGCAAAGATAATTGTTCAACAATGAATTCCACAGTTAACATCAATTCAGGTGACAATGAAGGGCATACTGTGGAAAGAAATTTGAACAACATGAATGGTGATAACAACAATAAGGGAAACACAGCTAATACTAGCTTTGCAGAAGTATTAGTTTCCAACAACAATGTCCCTTTTCAAATGAACCAAGGCCAAGTCAAAAAGACTACCAGGTGGTTCAATTCCACCCAATACAAGGGCAAACAGAAAGGGAAGAACAGGAAGAAGTGGTGACAACACACCCTGAGAATAATGACTATTCAATGACTATAGTCAATTTAAGTGATTTCAATCTTTCTGTTTCTTGTATCAATTTGTTAAAGAAGGGTTTCAACTTTATACCCTCTAACAGGGTGGAAATAGGGAAACTGTTAGTAGAATTTAGGATTTTTTTACGTAAATTAAATCTTAAATACATAATGAAGGATGTCAATATGCCTTGTTTTAGTAAGGAAAATAAATTCAGGAGACCCAGTACTTACAATCCCCCTTTAGTCAACACACTCCAAGTGTTCCAGAAGGTATGTGAAACTGAATTCAGAAGTATGGTGAACGTAGACAAAGAAGACAATTTGACACCTTTGGAACGTCAGGCCCTAGAACATATTTCTAAATCTAAAGATATTAGGGTCATGAAAGCGGACAAAGGGGGTAAGATAATAATTATGAACGTAGTTGATTACAACAAGGCTATAAACACATTGTTGGAAGATGGGCACAATTATTGTAAAGTAAGTCTTGAATTCATTCTGAAATGTTATAGGAGGGTAAATACTACTCTTTTTGACATGTATTGTCAAGATGAATTAGAAAAGGAAGAATATGATTTCATGTTAACAGAACATCCAAAAATAGGTAGTTTTTGGAATACCAAAGGTTCAGTATGGCATGGATGATTTAACATTTAGACCTATTGTGTCAGCTTAAAAAACCAAACGGAGAATATCTCTATTTGGTTAGACAGTATCTTAAATCCAATTGCACAAAAAGCAGAACACTTCTTAAGAGACTCGTGGCATCTATTAGAAATTTTAGCTAAAAGTGATTTTTCTTATAATCAGGTTTATTTTGCAACACTGGATGTAAAGAGTCTCTACACTTCAATCAAGAAGAAGGGTGGAGGGTTTGAGACTGTATCTGGCCACAAAGTCCAGTATGTGCAGTTCTAAGGTCAATACAATTTGTTCACTTATGGACATGATTCTCGACAATAATTTTTTTGTCTTCAACAAAGAATATTATAAACAAATATCTGGTGTGGCGATGGGAGCTAGAGTAGCTCCCGCATTCGCTAATATAGTCATGTCAAACTGGGAATATGAACATCTGAAAGTACACAACAGTTACAATAAAGTTCTACTTTATGTCAGATACATAGATGACTTGTTTTTCGTATGGGGAGGAGAAAGAAATGAATTTGAAAATATGGTGAATGATCTAAACAAAACAACAAGCTTCCTAACATTCAAAATCAGTGGTTTTGGGAAGGAAATAGACTTTCTAGATGTTACACTATACTTTGATTGTGATAATCATAGTTTGCATAGTAAAATATATAGGAAACCTTGTTTTACAAATCAGTATCTGCATAAGGAAAGTCTACACCCTGAGCACATGAAGAGAAATGTTATAAAAGGGCAAATGATAAGATTGAGTAGGCTAACATCCGACAATGACATATATCATACAGAATTACTGTTATTAAGGAAATTATTCATTGAGAGAGGATATCAATTGAAATTGTTGAAAAAATTGGAAAGAGAGGTAACCAATCTAAGACAAGGTGTGGCAAAACCAATCTTGTCGATTAAGAAGAATGAGTTCCTAGTAGGGAACACTGTACATAATACATCAATCCCAGAGATAAAGGATTGTTGTACAATGTTTCCATTACCCCTGTCTAACGAAATGTTGTATATCAGGGGTATTGTAGAGACAAATTGGAGGATAATTTTAGGAAATAGAGACCTCATGACAGTTTTGGGGACAACACCAACATTTACTTACAGAAATGTGGTAAATGTCAAGAAGATGCTAGAATACAAAAGTTGTAATAGAGAGACATTCACTAGAGTAGTAAGCAATAAAAAAGGAACCTTTTCATGCAAAGACTGCAAGCAGTGTCGATATATCAGTAATACTTCCTTTGTGACGTTGAAACATCTGAATAGAACACTCTGGGCACACAAGTATTACAACTGTAACAGTGACCATGTTGTCTATTTGGCGACATGTGTCACATGTGGAAGTTATTATATTGGCAAAACAATAAGATTTCTGAAAAGACGTATTTATGAACATGTCTTGGCAATAAAAAATAAGGACACTAACAATTCCTTAGCAAGACATGCTCTGACTTGTGATAATTTCAAGAAGTTTGAATTTTTTGTATTAGATCAAACAGACAAAGGAGTGCTGAATGGTGACACTAATAATAAATTAGAACAGAAGGAGACTTTGTGGCAGTTATTATTAGGGGCTGATTCTTCCCCAGGGTTAAACGACACTATTAATATAGGTAGTACATTTAGTAGTATATTCAACATTCATTAGGTTCAGATGTTGGTCAGTCAAGCTCCATCTGGAGTCATGAATTTTTAATATATCAGTTAATAACAGATGGGGTACTAAGAAACGAAAAGTTTCAACATTTGTAACTATGAAATAGGACAGTCGTTTTAAGGCATATGATGGAGTTACATAGTCATAGACTCATCAGTTGGTAGTAAAAGGTTTATTACAAAATTACATGCTCATGCACTTTCCAAGTTTTGATAATTTGACAATGTTTATACATAGGTATATGAACATTTGATAAGTTCAATAGATCTATAGTGAATGTATTTGATTTTATATTCAACTATTTATCCAAAATATATAAACAAACAAGAAACAAGTATATCTGTTTATATTTAGATTTCTAACAGATAGACCCAAGTCTAATTTGGTTATGTGTAGAATTTTACAACATTTATTATTCAAAGACAAATGAATCATTCTCACAAATGTGTTGTAATTTCTTTATTTTTATACATATATAAAAACTTCAAATTTTGTTAACAAATTAGAGTAAAATATGCTAAATCTCTCACAGCACATTGTTACTATGAGAGAATATAACTAATGGTTTTTAAAGATGTTTTTACAATATATCAATGAAGCTCAAAATAGTTTATTTTCTGTTTGAAAAAACAAAGACAATTATTCTCATGTATTTGTCATTTTACTTCACTTCCTGTTTTGTGTATAAAAACGGGAGCATGGGAGAGTTCCCGTTTTTCTGATGAAGTCCATGTTTTTAAATAAAGTGGAAGAAAGCGCTAAACTACATCTACTTGCTTGTCATCTTTTTGCAAAGCCCGAGCCTTCTGTTTTTGTGGTTTTGGTTCCGTTGTTTTTCGGCAAGTCCGGATATTTTCTTTTTATATAGTTCTACACTTTAAACATGCATATAGGTGTCCATTGCAGGACCCCAAAAATTGATCCATATGTAGTGTCAACCAACATTGACGCAAAATAAGTGACCTCAGCAAATACGATATAGCTGTACATGCAACAGTAGCAGGTGCAAGGGTAATGACACGTGTCGGTAGAATGTATGACGTACGAACTGATATCCGGAGAGTGGGGAGTGCATATAAGTGTCTCCACACTTCAGTACCGCTCACATTAAACATGTGTAATGGGTACTGTGGAGGGGTGTCAGGTAAGGGAATCATGGGTATGCAGAAATGGGCCTAGGTGTTATTTGGCAGAGATTTAGTAGGCCCGTCCCGTGGGAGTGATGTGGGTGTAGCACACGCCTATATTCCCAATAATGGGGCAAACCATCCACTGGATATTGCGTAAACCATTGTGGGAATATGTAGGGCCCTATATCAGTGTCATGTAGGCGATTATCATGGATGGACATGCGTACGACCAAGATGGTAACCATAACTGGCAAACTGTCAGAATAAGACAGCTGCACTAAGGCATAGTAGATGAAATACAAATAGGGACTATATTAGATATACCCCAGACAAAGTCAGAACGTTGATAGAATACTGGCGTAGCCAGGAATACGAATGTTATGAGTGTTACTAATCATGACATAGAAATGTCAGTCACTATTATCTAACCGCACAGTTCTTAATGCCTTGCCAGTAATTTACCAGAAAGGCACATAACTATGACAAATGTAACAAGAGCAAAGGTCAAACGTCAGGGCGTTTACCCATAATGTGTACAGGTTAGGGGTATGAAGGTAACCTGTCCAAAATACATGTACAGAACTAGTGATACTAGGTGGACAGGTGATAAGAAAGACATCAGGACAAATGACAAAACATGTACAAGTCATACGCATGTACTCCGACAAATTGGAATGACAACGTATGCCCTGTGAAAGTCAATGTGGAAGGTTAATAGACTCAAAAGAAATGTGTCCCTCAGGGTGTCATGCAGTGTCACCGTTACAATGTCCAGTCCCCCATACTCGTACGTGAGCTCTGCCACTGACGGAAAGCGCAAATACCGGCGTACACATACGGTACATGATAGACTAATTAGTGTGGATAAGCAGCTGTTGGCCTGTGTGAGGAATACAACCCTCTGGGTGGGTGTGTCCTGCAATATAAATGTAATGGCATGTGGCCTGTGATACCGCCATACAGTGTGTGTAGTGTTGTCAGAAAGTTGATATCTTGTATCAGACACATACTCCGCAACTGTACAGATTTACGCAGAATGTGCAGAGTTCTCCCTCATATGTTTGGTGTGTACCACGTAACATCAGTACCATTCTGGCAAATCCCTGATAACTGAAGTCATGAAATAATGACAAACATGTGAGTTTAAAACACCAAATCCGTCAGAAAAGTCATACTAATGCAAAACCTATTATTGTGTCAACTATCTACGTTTGTAAGAGCAACATGTCAATACTGCCCCTATGTGTCCCACTATCAGTTAAGGCTTTGTCCAGATGTTTGCTCTAGGAGGTGGAGTGGTATGATCAGAAACAGATACATGTGTGAGGAAACAGCATTATCGACTGCAAGATAACGCAGAAGGTACGAAAAGCACTGCAGTAGGACGTTCAGTACTGTCCGCAGGTATGTGCTGACATGTCAAATGACACAGCAGTCTACATGAAGTACCTATAGGGCTGTCACCTTTACAAATGATGATAGTGGGACATACCCACAGCCATGCACACAGCACAAATAGACATACACACAGCAAAACTAGGCCATGATACATGAAGCCTCCGGCGTGTACGAGTAGAGTGAGAGTACAGCAAGGATAGATGTCTGCCAAGCTATACAGCAAACACCTGTAAGGGCGTGTAACACCACCCGTAACACAGACATTGCATGGACAATGTTGGGATTTGCAACATACCCCATTGGTATGTGAAAGCTATGCAAATATGCGATACATGAAACAGTCAGCTGTCCATGCAAGAGCAGAGTTATGGGCAGAAAATAGATTTTATATATATATAAATATATATATATATATATATATATATATATATATATATATATATATATATATACATATATATAGAGAGAGAGAGATACAGACATACACACACAGACACACACACACACACACACACACACACACACACACATATGGCAGGGTTGTGAGCAGAACATGAATGTAACCACTGTACCACACAACAGCATTACGCAGAGGCAGAACGTGCAACCGTGAGTAGTAGATCACAGAAATCACACAGGCATACGTCTAGCCTGTAGACAGTGGCATCAAAGGCAAAGACGCCACACAGATGTTATGGTGAGTGAATACTGTAAAAGCAATGTACTGTTGTCATGCAGCTGGAAACACACACACACACTTGGCAGGGCTGGGAATCGAACTTACACATAACTACCCTATCACACTACAGCATGACGCATTTACAGAACGCGCTACCGAGATTACTAAACACAGCAGACCCACAGGCATTCTTCTAGGTGCGTGTCAACATCCGCAAAGGCAAAGACGTCAGCAGGATATATCTGTGGTGTGAAGCGTCTAAAAGCATAACCTGAGTCCCCAGGCGGACGGGAGCATGCACACACACACACACACACTTGGCAGGGCTGGGAATCGAACTTACACCTAACTACCCTATCATACTACAGCATGACGTATTTACAGAACGCGCTACCGAAATTACTAAACACAGCAGACCCACAGGCATTCTTCTAGGTGCATGTCAACATCCGCAAAGGCAAAGACATCAGCAGGATATATCTGTGGTGCGAAGCATCTAAAAGCATAACCTGAGTCCCCAGGCAGACGGGAGCATGCACACACACACACAAACACACACTTGGCAGGGCTGGGAATCGAACTTACACCTAACTACCCTATCACACTACAGCATGATGCATTTACAGAATGTGCTACCGAGATTACTAAACAAAGCAGACCCACAGGCATTCTTCTAGGTGCATGTCAACATCCGCAAAGGCAAAGACGTCAGTAGGATATATCTGTGGTGCGAAGCGTCTAAAAGCATAACCTGAGTCCCCAGGCGGACGGGAGCATACAAACACACACACACACACACACACTTGGCAGGGCTGGGAATCGAACTTACACCTAACTACCCTATCACACTACAGCATGACGCATTTACAGAACACGCTACCGAGAATACTAAACACAGCAGACCCACAGGCATTCTTCTAGGTGCGTGTCAACATCCATCCGCAAAGGCAAAGACGTCCGCAGGATATATCTGTGGTGTGAAGCATCTAAAAGCATAACCTGAGTTCCCAGGCAGACGGGAGCATGTACACACACACACACACACACACACACACACACACACACACACACACACTTGGCAGGGCTGGGAATCGAACTTACACCTAACTACCCTATCACACTACAGCATGACACATTTACAGAACGAGCTACCGAGATTACTAAACACAGCAGACCCACAGGCATTCTTCTAGGTGCGTGTCAACATCCGCAAAGGCAAAGACGTCAAAAGGATATATCTGTGGTGCGAAGCATCCAAAAGCATAACCTGAGTCCCCAGGCGGACGGGAGCATACACACACACACTTGGCAGGGCTAGGAATCGAACTTACACCTAACTACCCTATCACACTACAGCATGACGCATTTACAGAATGCGCTACCGAGATTACTAAACACAGCAGACCCACAGGCATTCTTCTAAGTGCGTGTCAACATCCGCAAAGGCAAAGACATCAGCAGGATATATCTGTGGTGCAAAGCATCTAAAAGCATAACCTGAGTCCCCAGGCAGACGGGAGCATGCACACACACACACACAAACACACACTTGGCAGGGCTGGGAATCGAACTTACACCTAACTACTCTGTCACACTACAGCATGATGCATTTACAGAATGCGCTACCGAGATTACTAAACAAAGCAGACCCACAGGCATTCTTCTAGGTGCGTGTCAACATCCGCAAAGGCAAAGACGTCAGTAGGATATATCTGTGGTGCGAAGCGTCTAAAAGCATAACCTGAGTCCCCAGGCGGACGGGAGCATACACACACACACACACTTGGCAGGGCTGGGAATCGAACTTACACCTAACTACCCTATCACACTACAGCATGACGCATTTACAGAACGCGCTACAGAGATTACTAAACACAGCAGACCCACAGGCATTCTTCTAGGTGCGTGTCAACATCCGCAAAGGCAAAGACGTCAGCAGGATATATCTGTGGTGTGAAGCATCTAAAAGCATAACCTGAGTTCCCAGGTGGACGGGAGCATGTACACACACACACACACACACACACACACACACACACACACACACACACACTTGGCAGGGCTGGGAATCGAACTTACACCTAACTACCCTATCACACTACAGCATGACGCATTTACAGAATGAGCTACCGAGATTACTAAACACAGCAGACCCACAGGCATTCTTCTAGGTGCGTGTCAACATCCGCAAAGGCAAAGACATCAGCAGGATATATCTGTGGTGCGAAGCATCTAAAAGCATAACCTGAGTCCCCAGGCGGACGGGAGCATACACACACACACACACACACACACACACACACACACACACACACACACACACACACTTGGCAGGGCTAGGAATCGAACTTACACCTAACTACCCTATCACACTACAGCATGACGCATTTACAGAATGCGCTACCGAGATTACTAAACACAGCAGACCCACAGGCATTCTTCTAGGTGCGTGTCAACATCCGCAAAGGCAAAGACGTCAGCAGGATATATCTGTGGTGCGAAGTGTCTAAAAGCATAACCTGAGTCCCCAGGCAGACGGGAGCATGCACACACACACACACACACACACACACACACACACACACACACACACACACACACACACTTGGCAGGGCTAGGAATCGAACTTACACCTAACTACCCTATCACACTACAGCATGACGCGTTTACAGAATGCGCTACCGAGATTACTAAACACAGCAGACCCACAGGCATTCTTCTAGGTGCGTGTCAACATCCGCAAAGGCAAAGACGTCAGCAGGATATATCTGTGGTGCGAAGCATCTAAAAGCATAACCTGAGTCCCCAGGCGGACGGGAGCATACACACATACACACACACACACACACACACACACACACACACACACACTTGGCAGGGCTAGGAATCGAACTTACACCTAACTACCCTATCACACTACAGCATGACGCATTTACAGAATGCGCTACCGAGATTACTAAACACAGCAGACCCACAGGCATTCTTCTAGGTGCGTGTCAACATCCGCAAAGGCAAAGACGTCAGCAGGATATATCTGTGGTGCGAAGTGTCTAAAAGCATAACCTGAGTCCCCAGGCAGACGGGAGCATGCACACACACACACACACACACACACACACACACACACACACACACACACACACACACACACACACACACACTTGGCAGGGCTAGGAATCGAACTTACACCTAACTACCCTATCACACTACAGCATGACGCATTTACAGAATGCGCTACCGAGATTACTAAACACAGCAGTCCCACAGGCATTCTTCTAGGCGCATGTCAACATCCGCAAATGCCAGGACGCCGGCAGGGATTGTATAGAGAGTGTACGATCAGACATAGTACTGTCCCACGGTAGACGTATACAACCACACGCCAGTGGTGTACTCGGGGCAACTATACATGTATGGAGCACTACAACAACAATACATAGACACAGTACGCACCACAGACAGTACACCCTTCCAGATAGTCACCCAGTGTGTACTCGGTAGGCATCCATCCTGACGTTGAAGACGGACATCCGTTGCCTGCATGACCACCATGGCAATACAGGATGTCAACGGCCATGCCCATGCACAGAGGGACATCACTGACACAAGGTGTCACTGGCCATGGCTGCACACCTGGTAATATACGTCAGTTCAGACTGTACTGTGTGTCGATCTACACAATGGCATACTGGGCATGCTCACACACTTAGCTGTTGCAAAGGGCCGTCTTGCATGCAGATGGAGTGTAAACACGGAAGGTCTCAGTTTGGACTGTACCGTGTGTCCATCTACACAACTGCGTACATGGACTGTACTGTGTGTCCATCTACATAACAGCATACTGGGCATGCTCACACACTTAGATGTTGCAAAGGGCTGTCTTGCATGCAGATGGAGTGTAAACACGGAAGGTCTCAGTTTGGACTGTACCGTGTGTCCATCTACACAACTGCATACATGGACTGTACTATGTGTCCATCTACACAACAGCATACTGGGCATGCTCACACACTTAGCTGTTGCAAAGGGCCGTCTTGCATGCAGATGGAGTGTAAACACAGAAGGTCTCAGTTTGGACTGTACCGTGTGTCCATCTACACAACTGCGTGCATGGACTGTACTGTGTGTCCATCTACACAACAGCATACTGGGCATGCTCACACACTTAGCTGTTGCAAAGGCCTGTCATGCATGCTGATGGAGTGTACACACAGAAGGGCACAGTACAGAAGGGCACAGTAAGGTATAACTATCCTCACGCACAGGGCGGTCACACATGCAGTGACCTGTACACACACAGCTGCCATCACAGCTGTCACAGGTGCAGGTCACACACGTACACACTGCAGTGTACACTGCAGCTGTCAAGTCAGCACCAGTTAGTCGGTGCAGCACTACACAGCCTTACAGTACCACTACACCATGTGACACATGACCACTGGGCTGTACAGAGGTGTACACCAGCTGTGCAGAGTACACATGTACCAACAGGGATCCAACAGGTGTAATGCATTGCAATGATACCAGTATACATGAACAGGTCGGCCCAAGACATACCATGGCCCTTACACAGCTGTGACACCTGACTGTTGCTGTACACCAATGAACACACGTCTGGATATGTCATACATGTGATTGTGTGGATGTGTGCATGGACTGCACACACAATACATACATACATAGCCTATGATGTACCTCGTGCATAACAGTAGCCTAATCAATGCTACACACGTGAATGGAAGGTGGGTCCATGTCTGTTGAATGCTCACACTACAGGGGGTAGCACTGTTGACCGGGACACATACCCTTGTACTGGTCACCTGTGACACCCGTGATATCATACCACAGTCCATGTGTTATGTATGTCAACACACATGTCCAACAATAGCAATGCATGCAAACATGGCAACAGGAGACACATGTGACATCTGTACTGTGCATGCAGCAACCATGCATGTGCAGTGGCCGATGTCCGTAACATAGTTGCACCTAACTACGAAATGCAGTCGCAATGCAGACCCATCATTGACACCTGTATACAGTGACATACAAACAGCATGTATGGAGGGATGTGTGTACATAACGTGGTGAACCACCTGTGTAGATGTATGTGTGCAGGGGGTGGCTCACAGTTGTGTCACACACCATCCTATCATGCCATGTGCAAACAGTACGCTATGTCGCTGTTACGTGATGGTGCTGACATAATGCATACACAGCGTTCAGGTATTACCAACTATATGTCACATGGCACCTGTAACACCTACAACCTCCCATGTGCATATAGCAGCACATTTGCCAGATATAGCGTTGGTACACATAATGCAATCAATACCGCTGCATGTCTATCAAATGTATCATCATATGGCAGGTGTATCATTCCCAGCACTGCCATGTGTGTCCGAATGTGTGACCAGAGATGCCACATATCGCGGGGAATATGTCCCAGTTGTTACACATCCCTGTACACCATTGTAGAGATCTGTACATACGTCAGTGTGGGAAGCATGACGTCGGCCGGTGTGGTGCATCACACACGTCGGCTGTCCGTATACACATGTGGTCACCACAGTGTGTGTGTGTCTGTATGTATGTCTGGTGCTTGGTGTGAGAGTGTATGCTAATATACGGTGAGAAATGATCACTAACCCCACGTGGTGACTAACCCGTAACGGTGATGCAGTGCACTACCCTGTTGATGCCATAGGTCCCGGCCATACTGGCTACCTGTGCATGTTCCTTCTCTGTGACACATCGTGTGGGTGCATAGTACTGTGAGGGTGATGACCACATAGGCAAGGGTCCCCACCTGCACACTATGGTGTGTGCATTATAGTGGTGTACACCCCGTGAATGTGGCCATGTTCCCATACTGTTACAGGGTCCTACTGCTGCACAGTGTGGCCTCCAGCTACCAAGTGACACCTCACATCATCATTGGCCAGACCGCTGTGTACAACCCCTGCACCATGTCACCATACCTGTAATGTGTCCTGCTATGTATGTCACGTCTCTCTCCAGGGTAGCCTGTGGCACTGACCACATGTGTCAGGTGCAGTATATGTGCGGACATCTGTGTCATGTTGGTGTTTCCAACAGTCAGGTTGAGGGTACATGTAGCATGCTGATATTGCCAGACATGCCTGTGAGTAATCCACAGTTACACGTGGGGGACTGCAAACATTGCTACCTGTAGGCACATGCAAGTACACCATAGGAGGGAACCAGGGTATCACAACCAACATGGTGCTACAGACGTAACCGAGACACATACCATGAACACATCACAATGCATGCTGCACCTGCACTACATGGTATGACCGGTGCATTTCGACAGTACACAACCTATGTCACATACACATCTCTCAGTATTCACACACAACCACTGCAACATACACATCCCTCACTATGCATACACAGGTAATATTACATACACCTCTCACTATTCTGTTCACCCTGTGCATCAGAATATTCGTGCATAACCCTGCACCGATGATGTGGATGACAGGGATGCAGCACAGGCTTCATCATATGCACAGGGTGATATGTTTGCCAGGGGCATAGGCTGCATCAATGGATAACATCATGTGTGTGTGTAAGGGCCGGTGAGTTGATTGGACATGTCTGTTCAGAATGCATGTGGATGTTGTGGAGCCCAACAGTTGTGTTTGCTGTGTGCGTGTATGTGTGTACACAGTTCTGCCATTTGTGAGGCCTACACGGGGTATAATTGACAGCCCCAGATTGTACAGAGCAGGTTGTACAGCTCACTGTGTCCATCCACGGCCATGTGACCTGTGCCTGCCTGGGGTTGCACGGGCACTACCAGGTGGAGGTACAGAGTGGCTACTGTCTGATGACACATGTCCGCTGGAACCGTGTCCCCACTGAGAACGTCCAGGGCCACGTCCACATGGCCTGCTGTGTCCTGGTGTTGACAGGCAGCACCAGCTGCACTGCTACTGCTACCGGCACTATGGGAGCGGGCATGTGAGGTGGCACACTCATGTCGACCTACACTAGGTGGTGTTGCTGGCCTACATCCACGTGGCCTATGCCTCACTCCTACCAGATGTTCCAGCACAGACAGCTCCCACTCGCGGATTGCCATGCCTCGGTCAAGGATTCCGACCATTTCACCTAATCGACTATCCAGAACATCAGCAATCTGCTGTTGAGCATTTGCCAATTCATGGATGTTGTCATTTAGGGTATGGATAGCAGCCCTCTGCAGCCTCTGCCCTTCTCTGTTCTGCCATTCAGCACGTGCCTGTGCCGCCATTACAGTCTGGAACATGCATCTGGTGATACCAGCTGCTGTGCTCTGTCCTGCAGGTGCATGTCTGCCAGAGGTCCTCCTATGAGCAGCACCGGCCACATGCCTGTGTGGCACATCTGCAGTCATTACACTGATGCCATGGTGTGTAGACACACCTTCTGTAGCCACCACAAATTCCTGTTCCACGCTAACAGACACTGACTGTCCTTCCTCTATGGCCACTGGTGATGCGGTATGTGTTGGCAGCAGAACTGTATATGGGGAAGAGGGGGACATAGCTGGGATGGTAACCATTGGCACAGATTCAGCCCCTGACAACCCTGCTTGTACCTCATGCATATGTTCATCACCGCTAGTATCTGTGGGGACACTAACATCAGATGGACCACAGGAGGGTAACGCACCTACATCACCTGTGAATGCAAAGAAATACTGTAAAGTACAATAGACACAGACACACACACACACACACACAGACACACACACACACACAGACACACACAGAGATACACACACACACAGACACACACAGACACACAGACACACACACACAAACACAGACACACACACAAACACAGACATACACAGACACACCATGCATGTGATTTGTCAGATGGCATGCAGCATGCCTGCGATACAGCAGAGGGCATGCAGCTCAGACATTAATAGTGTTAGTAAGCATACCTCCCTGGGGTGCACACTACAGCAAGCAGGTGTCATATCAGTAGCCATGCAGTTCACACAATCATGGTAGTATGCATGCATCCCCGTGATACACCATGTGGCCCAGAACAGGATAACAGTACACATGGCTGACGTGACCTTGACATGTAATCTGCTGACATGTGCATTAACATGCATACATGTCTGACACAATGGTGTCCTGACACATGTACAGCATCATAATGGGCTTCACATTGCAGTGTTGTGTGTATGCCCTACAGATAGAATGCATGTTTAGCAAATGTGCATGAGCATGGGAGGGTAGTGTGAGCCATCTACATTGCTATACAGTGTGAAGTACAGACACTGTGCCATTGCATGGCATCATGAGGCATCTATGTTGCTGTCAAATGCATAATATGTACACATTGCATAGCCATAACTGCAACACAGTCGTGATGTTCAACAGATCGTATATGGTAGACTTCAGTGACACCTCCAGTAGCTGTGCACAGGCTTTTAGGTTGTCCAGTGTACCACATCAACTGTATAATTGGTCAACTAAGGCTATAATTGGACCATGTGTGGACAATGTGCAACAGGGTGTATACACATCCCATGTACTGTGTGGCTACATGTCTCTGGCCATCCCCCATGGCCATGTGTGCACATGTGTTGGCCAATTGTGTGTGATGGCTATCTACCTCACATGTCTGTGTTGTCCCATATGACATACACCCATAGATGTCAGATATGTCACAATCCACAGGGCTATGCAGACAACGGGTCGTATGTTTGGTATGTGGGGTATAGGTCATGTAATAGTGTGACAATATTGCAGACAGAACACTACATGTCTGGGACATGTCAGGTGGCACATCACAATGTGTGCACCCAATGCAGGGGCATATGACACAATGGTGGCACCTGTGGGCTGCCCATATCACAGCTCACTGTGTGGTACTGTGTGCATACCACACATGTTGTTCCAATGCATACTACATATGCCTCCATTGTAGAACACCTCCACCGTTGTATGCACAGCTGACCACACATGTCGCAATGACAAGTACTGTGGTTTCAAGTCGGTGTATCATTTTGTTTGTATATATTGCACATGGGTGGCCTGTGTGAATGATGGGTGATGCGACCTGCATATCGTGACTGGAACAAACATCAGGTGTGCAAGTGTTAACTGGCCACATGGCAAATAGATCTACACTGTAACATGCCTGATACTGATGACAGTCTCACCTGCAACAGACTCATGTCTGTGCGGCACACCAGAGGTATCTGTATAGGGGTGACACACCAGTATGAACATTATCCATGACTGTATGACAGCCACAGGTTGCACTGTGCATGTGAACACATTCACCTGTGTAATAGCATATAGTATGCACATGTGTGCATACACAACATAGCATACTGTAGTATGCAGCATATGTGTCCACATACCTTGCATATGTTGTTACTTTACATAATGTACAGTGACACATGCAACTACATGGGATATAATAGCCATATGTGCAGTATTGACTTATCAGGCAACTCCAGGCTCATTGGTTGGGAGGCACCCACCTCCACGATGGCAGCTAGTGTTTCTGGATGCTGTTCCCTGGGTGTCCCCAGACTGGCCAGTAGCTCCTCGGTGTGTGTGAGTGGGGGCTGGGTTGGTGGCCCACCACCTGTTCCACCTTGTTCCCTGGCGATTGCAGTGGCACGCTGTTTTGCGTGTCGTATCAAGTCCGTGCAGTGTCTGTGCACCTGCTGGTAGGTGCGGTTATGGCCACCCACATCATTCACCCTCCTGCGTAGATCCTGCCACAGGTCATCCCGCTGCTGGGCATGCTGTGGCACATGGCTGAACAACAAGTCATAGTTGTCATGGAGCTGTGGGATGAGGACATCATCCTCCTGGCGGCTGTATGCTGGGAGGCGTGTACGGGGCATTATCTGTAAGACATAATGATGGTAGCAGGTCACAGTTTCAGAGATGTACAGAGATACTGCTGCACATACATTTCTATGACATCTACTACATCTGCACAGTTATCTTTGCAAAGCATCATGACACTGACACGACTGACGTGTTTGTGTCACACACATGTCACACCCATTATGCATTGGATATCATCACCATATATGTGTCTCACCTCATTACAGTGTTCATACTCCATGTAAATGCTGTCTTGCTGTGGGCATGTCTATTTGCCTGCACTTGTGTTCTTACCTATCTGTACATGCCTGGATGTGTCCACGGTAATGCTGTTGACCTGGATGCTGTGTATATGTCACATATCAACACAGACACAGCCGTAATGGACTTGAGCAGTGACAATGCACACATATGCATGGACACCTGTACATGCATGTGTTTTGCCATATACATCTACACAGCACTGTACAACTGTTCAACATCCTGCCACGGATCGCCTGTATTGCACATGTGATAGACATGGGACAATGGCTAGTCAGATGACATTCGCAGGGATGGTTATCAACCATAGCATGTGCGGGCACAGTTTCCAAGCTGTAACAGACAGCCATTATGCCACCGCAAGGTGCATTAGTGCCACATTACTGATCCAGTCAGTTGATAGTACATCTACCATGCGGCCATCACACCATGTATGACTGGGATGACATGTGCAGCTTTGATGGACAGGGTTGCATGGTATGGCGGGAGTATGTCACATATATGGCATAGGGATCTGTCCAGCCTGTGGCGGTCCTAGTATTAGGATGGTGGCTGTCCATGACATATGTCTTATAGATCAGGATATGGACATGTAGCATGTCCATCATCATGGTGCAGCAAATGTCTTTCTGCAAGGTAGACAGCATGCTGCATAGTGGAGGTGAGGATTGAGAAGGCTGGTATCGCACATCCATGCATAGCCATTACCCCTTAAAGGTGGTATGTGATCCAATATTGGTCACCACAGTGCTGTATATGCCTGTCCAGTGATCTCCGTGCTCATGGATGGCACCCTGACATGACATGGGTACCTCATATGACTACCTAAGGGGCCTGGAGACGTCACCAAGTTGAGGAGTGCACTGCACAGCACCATCCCTTACACAGTGTCCATAATGTTGACCACAGCCTAGGTAGTAGTTTATGGGTACAGGGATGTTCACCTAGTGGTGACAATGCTGGTATCATACATCAGACTGTGCACATATGTCACACACCTCACCCACACAGCCCATTCTGTATGTTGTTCACAACACAGACACAGCAATACTGATAGGTCATGGCCATTCACAGCCTTACATACACAGATGCCTAACATTTGTCTGTGTGGTATGGGCTACAATGAGGGTGGGGTACAACACATTAACCCTGTCCTACTGTAGCTGGCACTGGTGTGATGTGCACATGTCACTCTTGCACCTTTTGTAGTTGTGAGTCTGTCAGCAGGCCACTGGTGGAACACTCCTGTGACATACAAAGGTATTTGTACTCAAATATCCATGCTGTCTTGTACATCTGTACTGCTAACATCTACAGTGATAATGGTTCATGGACATGCACACCATACTCAGCAGGGTTATAGTGCGGTGCCACCCAAAATGACTGCCATCACCACTTGTGGGTTGATATTATCCAACACCCTATCTGTATTGTATGGTCATGCTAGGCACTTGTTCAGAACTTGTGAGCATGTCATGAGCTACTGATTACTATAGCACCCATTCCACACCATTTCCCACAGGTACACTGGCTGTCCTACACTTCCCAGCTTGCTTATGGTACAACAGCTGTTGTACACACGTAACGCACATATCCTGTGGGACATGGTTGTATATACAGGCATGTCCAACTGTCACGTACCAGTGCTACTGCCTGTCTATATGAGGGATATGTCGTACATGTGGCAATAGAGCAATTGTCTCATGTACACATTCAATGCTCACCTCCCAACATACGACACTACAGCCTGTGGGGGATGCACTTCTGCAGCTGTGCTGGGGGCATAGCTCTCAAGTGTACCTCATTACGAGGAACCTACTTCATTTGGGGTCTTAAATGGTGCATGTTCCTCAAGGTTCCACATTGAAAGGGTCTGTCACACATTCATTGTTGGAAAGTGTTTAACTGCTAGCCATGGCTAAATAGATGGGAATCATATTAATTCATTAGAATATCTTTTTATACATAAAACCAGCCTATTTTAGCCATCATATGCCCTTCCTAGTTGAAGCTGTTACTAAGCCAGTTGTAAGTGTTCCACGTTTTGCCCATTTGTCACACATTATGAGGGCTAATGTTCCTCATTTTGGGGACAGGAGGTTGACAGCTATGCCTGGGGGTAATGCTGTCACCAGCGCTGACTGCACTTGACAGTCATTTGGGGATGTGTAACATTCGCAACACACCCCACCCATCACATAGTCTCACATGATCTACACCACTGGCCACACCTACGAGGACAACTTGTGCAGTACGTCTCCATACTCAGTGTAGGCACCAGAGGTAGCCCCCATCATGGAAGAAAACATCACCAACTTATAGCCCACAGACTCATGTGTGCCCATCACATACAGCCAATAGGGAGTTATAACATTCACAACACACCAGTCATAGGTGACTCTGTAGGGAGTCACACTGCAGTTCCACACAGCAGGCTACACAAGGCGATAGTCGCTTACATCTTGCTGTCGGGTAACTGCTTCTGCAACATAACCTATGCACCCATGCCACACCTCACCAGGTACAATGTGACTGTCATTCTCCATGTTAGTGTGACTGCCCTGTGATGCCACTTCACAGACTACATGTGCAGGGACATGCAATAGCTCACTAGTCTTATAGCCCTGAGGGTATGGGCCAAGCCCTGGGGAGCATTTTGTATTCATCCGGGCACGATACCACTATACAATGACCGACTGTGTCACTTCAACAATTGCCTATGCTCCTATTGTCATTCCACAGGCATCTGGTATCTGTCCGCTTTGACTGACCTGGTCAAACACAATGCTGTGGCACAGATGACTTGCACCTGTTAGCCCTGGGAATACAGCTCACATGTAAGGCTCTTGCTGCTTCTATACTGCCTGTCTTGCACAGTTTCCAATAACTGTCACTGGCAGAATGGGAACTGGCAAGCACGACATGCGGTCATGTGACACAATGCTTGCATCTTCCTCTGTGACGCACGCAGGCAAGGCACACCTTATAATGCACCACTCAAACATCTCTGCAGTGACTGGGACCTGCCTCTAGGCTCTGCAGAGCACACCTGCAATGACAGGTTATAGACGGACCATACCTTTCAGGCACATACCTGGACCAGCACACCCACAGCTGAGGGGTTCCCATATCCCGCTTTGTTGTGCACACATCCTGGCTAGTTACTTAGCACAATGCATCAGAGGTGCTCCACGTGCAACTAACTGTGTCCGGGACCGCTATACACATTGTAACAAGCTACAGAATCAACATCATACCCCACGGTTAACATACCTTATTTGTTGGTATATTGGACAGTGGGCCTCAGACAGCTACTACTGATGTGTGACTGACACTACCCCATATTTAACTGGGATAGCCACTCATGTACCGACACATCCATGAGTCATAACCTCCGCTCTGCTGGATCAACCCATACACACCACCTCCAAGACCTACATTAACCTTGACATGAACACTACCACCATGTGACTGGTGTTACACACCTGGGGTTATCCCCTCATTGGTGGATTCCGAACATATGCTAATCAACCTTGTTAGCCACATCCCGGCACCACACCCATCACAGCATACACAGTACATGAGTACTACAACACCTACTACAGACGTCTGCTGACAGAGGTTGTTAACATCATGACACCCGTGCAGATGGGCAATGCACATACAAATGCTGACACATACCCCAGTGCACTTCATTAGCATGTACACAACTGCATGGATCATGCTATTCCACACAGAGCCATGATGGTACACACCAGATAACAGACGCCACTCTGGTGGTCATGTTCCATGGACATATGATGTACAACAACAGGTGTAGGCTGTTGCACAGTGGTGTACATTCCCATGGGTGGGGTGGCTCAGTGGTCAGCCATGGTAGGGCCACAGGGTCCCTCATCACATACTCCAAGACTAGCTACGTAAACATGACTGTGACACATTCCGGGGTGTACCACCAGGCATTATGGTGGTATGTCAGTAGTCAATGGCAACACCCACATCTGCTGTCACATACAACAGTCACTCAGGAACATTACAGACCCAGGTGATGTTGGCAACATGCTGGAGGATGGATTCTATGCTAACATTACACCCTCTCACTCACTACAGGGCCACAATCCATACAGGAACATTGTGGTGTCCCTGTGGTCACACCTGCACAGTACTGACCTGCACTCTATATGTCCTGGGACACTGGCCCCATGTCACCTTCCAACGTCCCAGGCTGTGATGTCCACCAACCTCTGAATGACATGTCTCCCCACTAGGCCACCACATTCAGTAATAGCCTTGTTTCAGACATTGTAGCCCCTGAATGGCACACAGCAGCATTTATCACACTACACACAGGTGGCACCACAATGCACGAGTGGGACTATAGTTCTACACACCTGACTGGACTGTTCTGCATGGCTATGGGGCACATCATCAAGGACGTCATTCACAGAGAAATTGTTGGGCTCCCGTCCTTTGCTGCCACCTGGGTTGGGCTTGTTAGGGCCAGGGCATGGCCCCTACACATGGTGGACTCCTTTCATACAGTTACCAGGGCAGTTGCTGATGGTACGGGAGTCCACACATCCTACATTGTCCTCTCATTGCCTTTCAGCACCATTCTCCATTCTGGTATTGACAACATACACATCCACCTGCACATCGTACCCTGTGTCTCAGAATGTTATGCAATGTGGCTCATGGACAGGACACACACAGTGAGGCCAGCATACCATAGTACCTACTACATGTCAGGTACATTTGGCATACCACTGTCCTCAGTCATAGGGCCCCTCATGTTCAGTATATGCTTCCCTGCGGTACAGGCTAGCACAGGGGACTTTCCCTGCCTAGCTTTCAAACCCCTGCATACAAAGTGCCATGATTGCTCCACCAGCTGATACTGACTCCATCCATACGGGTGTCGCTGTGACAGATACATGATATGACTATCATGGCATCAAGCTGCATGACACAAGGTGCATGAACATCACCTTTGCATTACACCATTCACCCACTGACTATCACATGGGTGGTAGTCCCCTACATACATATCACATTGTACATGTTTGCAGTACACACATATGTCACACCCACTCCTGTGGTTAACGTATTGCCACTGTAGCGTGGATATCCTTCTACGTGGCCACATCTATCTGTACTGGGTGTGTAGCTGGTACATAGGCACCCATTGTACCTCTGAACTCAAGACATCTACACACATTCAAGGGTACACCACCCCATTTAGGGTGTACCTTACACAACAGCTACAGCTTTACATACCACAACATTAACACGCCATGACGTTTACTGAGCTCCGACAGTTTAAGTATGTGGCTGCACTACGGACACCACATCTGTACACATTTGCATACTACATACTCAGGGGTGACCTCTGCTGATCAGACAGGGCCCATGTCCACAACATTATTAATGGATATACTCCTCATACGCGACATAAGCAGAAGCCACTGTGAGCAACATGCTCATGGATATGTGCACACACTCCACAATGAGTGGGATGTGCTTGAGGATTACATTCCCAAACCGGACACTCACCATGCTTTGGAACATAAGTCCTATGTACATCACGCAGGGACACTCAGTAGCACTGTTCATGTGATACCTCCCTTGGTGGTTGGGAGACACATGTAGGCCTGGGATCACTGCAGTGGATGTACTGTGCAGAGGTGCAGGTGACACATGGCTCTGCTGTTCACAGGACACTACCCTAGAGAGGTGCCACTAGTGTGAACACTGTAGTTGTGCTTGCACATGGACTTGCCAGACTACATAGTACCCCACTATGCACCTGTGAAGCTATTACTTGTCCTTTGTGCATGGTTACTTGGTAGCCCTTCCATTTACATTAGCTATCATGCTATTACAATGTCCCATGCCTACAAGCCATATGTATCCTGTTATTGTACATGCCAATAGACAATACCTGTGGTATGCATGATATGCCTGTTATGCTGTGTAGAATATCTGTCATATCTACCTATAATACTATACATTACACATATTTCACATAGTATCCCATAATGCAAAGCATACTTGCACAGTGGGACCACCTTAGATATGTCATTAATGTTATATGCCCATACACATGCGTGCTGTGACAGTATATCAACATTTACTATCCCCTGCTATGGCACGTCCTTGTTGGACATACCCTACCACTGACGGCGGGTTGTATGGAATTGTTCTGTTTAACACCCTCATGTAGCATCCCTTGTGGTGTCTGTGCTGTGTACCTTGTGTCCCACTGCTGGACGCACAGTTTCTACAAGCGTTAGTATGCTCAGCAAGACATCACTACATAAATACCTTTCCCCACTTTATGCATTGCGGACACATTTAATTAATGCAAACCAGGCTATACATACAGTAAAACTCATTAATACAGATCATGCTATACATACCCTTACATATCGGACATTCTACATACCTTGTTATCATTATGGCGTTTCGTTTCTATCTCACTCACAGTGTTTCAACTGGTATTCAGTATGAGCATACGGTTTGAATGTCTGGCAAGTCATCCTTATGTACGTCGATACCTGTAACATGTGGATTCATCCCGCCAGTTGGTGTTCCTGAGTGACTAATTACTTGCATATCTGCTGTGCAGCTACTCCATTCACCAATTACGCGGCAACAGTGGGGTATAATTGAATTCTCCACTTGGGCGTTGCCTATTTGCCCTACCTTCGGGGAGACGGTCTGTATTGTGTTTTGTTATGTGTAATTGCAACTGTTATGCATGGAGACAAGTATACTTTGGATTCATGTCCCCCGTGGATTGTGTGTGACAGGTAGAGTACTTGGTTCAACATGTGGGTGTACCTGTCATCCCAACATCTGATAACGGAGTATTGCAAACAAAACCTGTAACATGGCTGTTTGTTCCATTATACAACGCCTGCAATCTTGCATGAAGCCTTTAATTGTGTCTCTCACACGGTATGTTGAGGGTTCTGCAGATGTAATTGACTGACTGGATGTTTGTGCTGCTATTACAGTCTGTATTGCTTTAGTTTCTAGTGTGGGGGATGTCGGTGGGTGTACGTAGCATATACAGGTTTGTTGGCCTTGCATTTCTACATAATCCATATATATGTGTGTGGGTTCCGTCCCTAATTAGAGAGCTAACAGTTAGTAGACTTATGTTACGGGATTGTACATTGGGCCATTGTTAATTGGTTTCTATATCGTCTGCAGGTGAGCTTGCTACTTGTATACCTCCGGAATTGCAGCGATATATCAAGGGATATGTGTAAGTGACAGCTATCCCTTGCATTTCTGCCCCACATATTTGCAGTCATTGCAGTTGTGTTGGTAAAAGAGCCATGGGTTGCCACCTTTTCATATGGTCATTGTTGGACACTTGCGGGACACACAGCGGTGTTTACAGGCCAACACGTAGCCATGGTCAGTACACAGGTTAGCACATACTTTTATCCTCAATACATACCTATTGTTGTGTGACTTTGGCTACTTATCATATTGCATGTAACATTTACGTTTCTTACATACAGGCATAACTATTAAATACGACTATTACATTATATATGGGACATATTTATGTCCTACCATCTCGGACATTTGCCCTTTGTACTGTTTTATGTCAGAACACACCTGCCCAGGGTGGGGCTGTCCCTCCTACTGTGGGACAGGTAGTAATCGTATGCCTACGGCTAGCTATACCCACACCTACTGTACTGATCTGCCTCTGACTTGGCACTAACGAACACATGTTGCGGACACACACACACATTACAGTCACACGGAGACGCACACGGCACCCTCAACGCACACTTACACAGACTACGGAACTCACAAACACAGATGAACACAGTACCTACGTGGACCGCAACACCGGCAGCAGTGACTAAATGTCCCTTCATATCATCATACTATTACTCGCGGCTGTACTGTTCCAGTACTGTGTTCTATCGGTCTTTCAGCCTCGTGGTTACGCATGTCAGTATGTTACACATTCCATGGTTGGCGGTATCCTATTTATTTGTACCTCCAAGGTGTTATGAATGTCGTTGAACTATCTATTATATTTGCAGATATCGCTGAATCCATCTATATCACCATATATCACTCTATTGCCCTTTCTATCTGTATTATATATATGCATATGTGTACATATATATATATATATATATATATATATATATATATATATATATATATATATATATATATATATATATATATATATATATATATCTGGCAGGGAACGTGACAGGCACACAGCACCACCATATGCTGTAAGGCTCATGTACTGTTCAGGTGTTGGCATTCCGTGTTCCACTAGCTGTTGTGTTTACAATGTTTGAGGGCTGCCTATGTAGGAGTCACACATTGGGCCACCTATACATTACAATTTACAGGTGGTCATGTTTGTGTGCCATCCATTTTACTGTGTGTGCAGGTGGAGAGGTGTCAGTCCGTAGGGGCCTACACTGTCAGAGTATGTGCTATACGTTCCCTCTTTGCCAAGGCATAGGCATATTGTGCACGCCTCCGTCTGCCTACTGGGGCTGGCACAGTGTGTTCATGGTCTAAATCCCTCTGTGCCTGTAATGGCCTTGGCAATTGCGGTGGGCTATGAGGGCCTTCATCATTTTGCCCCTGCTGCAGCTGCTTCCGCAGGATCATATTATGTAGCATGGCACATACTATGACGATGTGGGCACACATGCCTGGAGAGTACTGCAAGGCTCCACCAGATGTATCCAAGCACCGGAACCGTGATTTCAGCATCCCGAACACATGCTCTATGATGATTCTGGTTTGTGCGTGTGCCTCATTATGGCGTTCTTGCATGGGTGTGTGTGCATTTCTGATGGGAGTCATCATCCATGGCTCCAGTGCATAGCCAGCATCCCCCACAAGATGGCCATGTGGGATGTCCAACCTGACAAATACCTGATACAGCTGTGAGGCATGCCAGATATGGGAGTCATGGTAGCTTCCAGGGCTGCCAGCACACACATCCATGATAATGCCCTGGGCATTGCACATGACCTGGCAGTTGATGGAGTGGAATCCCTTGCGGTTTATGTAGCGCCTACCATGCTCACCGGGTGGTGACTTGATTTCTATGTGCATGCAGTCTATTGCACCCAGTACCTCCGGGTAGTGTGCCACACGGTGGAAGTGGCGCATATTGCTGGCCAACTCCTCCTGAGTTCGGGGGAAGTATATCTGCTCATTGGCATGTGGTAACATGGCATCCAGGAACTGGTGTAGTACCCTGGATGCTGATGCCTGTGAGATACCCATTATATCTCCAGTTGGCCTTTGAAAGGTACCTGTGGCCAGTATTCGCAGGCTTACACATACCTTCGTGTCCACTGGGATGGGTTCCCCTCTGTTGTTTCTGGTTCTCAGGCGTGGCTGGTACAGCTCCACTATTTGCTGTAACATGTCCCTGTCCACCCTGTAACGCTCTACTATCTCCAGGTCATGTAGCCCCTGGTAGGTTACCCTTGGTCTGAACACTCTCCTTCTCCTCTGAGGCCTGCAGTGGTTGTCGGCATCATCCTCCACAACACCGTCAGTCTCTAACACATGCTGATGAATCACAGCTATGGCAGCTCGCAACATGTACATTTTAAAAGTTCCCCGTGCATTTACACCTATGGTGCAGTGTTTGGGAATACACAGGTGTGTGTTGGGTGCTTTCACACTTTATACTATTGTGCTGTGAACACCGATGATGTCATAGGGTGTGTATGTACGATCGTAGCTACAGGGTATCTTATGTGTTTTACTGCCGGAACTACTATTGTGGTGCCTTTGGTGTTGAATTACATTTGCCTGCTGTGGATTACCTCTTGACCTTCCCTTTACATTTCTGCACGTTGCACCTACCATTTTCTGGCGTGCATCCTGCAGCCTACTTTCATTTGTACTTTCCTGGACCTGGCGTATCTTGCGTTATGTGTGCTACTGCCAGTCTGCTGTCAGTTTGCTTTGCTCTACTGTGTCAGGTCTTCTATCTTTGCAATCCAATACCTCCCCTCCTTTCTTTGCATTCCAATGCCTCCCCTATCCTGTTTTGCAGGTTTCTGCAAACAGGCTTGTCAGCTGCCGTCGATTGGCCATCGTGGGTTGATTGGTGTTGATTGCTCATTAGTACTCCAATTACCCTACTTCCGCATTTCCTTCTTTTCTTCCCATGACCTTCCTGTTTGTGCTATTGTTTGTGGCGCGTGCGTCCGATTACTGGGTTTCGGGCATGCTTTCATCCCCGTACACATGCGCTTTTGGGCACCATGTGTGCTCTCAGCTAAACGATTCTATACCTTCCTCCCCACCCCTGTCCTGCAGCTTTGCTTAGCAACGGACAGGCCAGATTTGCATTGCTCCAATGTGCTTACTGCTACGGTGGCACACCCCTCTGCTGATGTCATGTATCTCCTCTGAGCCACTCCTCGGTGTTATACCGCTGCGCCATATGGTACAACCTTCATCCGGCGGGACATTTGCGATTCAGTATTATCTGCCTCATTTGCATGGCATTGACTACTAATTCATAGTTACCGTGCCGAACACTATCGCAGGCCCTTAGCAACCCTTGCACCTTGGTTGTGGTGTTCCATGCCTACCATTGGGTATTATGCTGTAAACCTGATTTCTATTACGTTGCGATTTTATGACATTTTTATATTATTTCTTTACTTTACAGCTTCCGCACACATGCCCTGCGGTTGTGCTGTGCGTTACTGTGGACATGACATTAAATGCTGTTATTTACGTGCTGTGCATCTTTTCTTATGCCATTGGCTGTGTATTTCACCATTGGCATATGTTAACGTTGTGATACCTGGGTCTGGCCCTCTTCCATAGCTCTGATGTTCTGTTTGGGAAAATGTAAACCGTGTTTTTTGGTTTACATTTCCGTGGGCTTACGCTACGCCTGCACCACTTCATGAATCACTAAATGCCTTCATTTGCATGGTGCGACACTGCACATGGGGTGATTAGCATACCTAAGCCGGGGGCTGCGCAGTTCTGGCGTACACCGGTAGTGCACATGGAATTGGATCGTACCTGAATCGCTCGATGGCCATATTTGGCGTTATACCGCCTACGCTATGCCTGCGCCTGGCGCAAGCTTCATGAATCCCGGGGACTATTTATATTTATATTTACATCTTATAATTCTATGTATTTCAATATACATATTTATAAATACCATTACTAAATTTGTAAGTCATCCCACTTGGACAGATTTGTAAGTCAGGTTACGATGTAACGTTTTTTATAACCATAACTATTTCAGAAAGCACTTTCTTAAATGCACTTATAAGTTTTATGTTGTGTGAGTCAAACTGAAATGCTTAGGTAAACTTTCAAGTGTACCTAATTAATTTAATTAATTTAAATTAATTAATTAACTAACAACAGGATGTATAAAAGATTTGGCAGAGCAGTAGTATTAATTCTGATGAAGTTTCCGGCTGAGGAAATGAAAGCGCTTAATCCTTGATGCAATGTTTTTTATTACTTTTTATTATTTTTGTTTAATAAAATAGTTTTCTAACTTTACGGACTGCAGAGTCTTGGTCAAGAACTGTGCGAACTACAATACTGTGGGACTACCTTTATTGGTAACACAACTGGATACCAGAGAAAAACAAAAAAATATCTTAAGCGACGTCTTTGCTATAGAAACTATGAGCCCAATGAGGTTGCCTTGGATGTGCCTCTAAGACTGAATGGCACTCGTCCGTGTGGATCCTGTAGGCATTGTTCTTCTATTGATGCTTCAAATAAATTTATACATCCTATTTCAAAGCAGAGATTTATATTTAAGGTGTCAGCTAGCTGTAAGACTGTAAACATCATTTATTTAGCTATGTGTGTAGCATGTGATAGTTTTTATGTTGGTAAGTCCAAAAGAATGCTCTATGAGTGTATTCGTGAGCATAAATATGCCATGAGATGAGCTGATTTAACCAATGCTCTTGCTAAACATCCATATGAGTCAGGTCCATCACATTTATTTATGTTTAAAGTCATTGAGACAGTTTACAAGGGTCCCAGAGGTGGTGACTTGGTGAATTTTACACACTGGATTTGCAAGTTTCTCTCTGACAGAAAGCCTGGTATAAACAACAAGGTTTCTTTAAAACCGGTTCTTAGATCTAGGGATTTGCATAGATAATTTATAATGGCCGTGGATTGGTTAATGTGCATTTTAAATTTCTGAGCTAAAGCCTATTTATTTCAGTCTGAAGAAGAACTGTGAGTTTGAAAGCACTTACTGTATTTATTTTACTGCAAATAAAAGTGAAGTTATTTTAAGCCATGGTTGTGGAACTTTTCATTCTCTACTTTTAGATATGAAGTAAAAATAACCACAAAGTGAAGGATAACCACAAAACCTTCGACTATGTTATAAAATTCAGCAACAATAGCCAGCACTATCCAGAGCTAATAATAAATGATATCACATATTTGGAGCTAGACGACATTGCCAGTCCATTAGTAGACAATTTTAGCTAAAACTTTAACCCCCTGTCCCCTCCAGTATTCCCATATCACATACCCATATCTACACCTCCCCAAATCTCCCAAGAACAAATACTCCTGAAGGTGCTGTCTAAAACCAATAACACTACTTCTATAGGGGCTGAAGAAAATCCCAGACTACCTACTGGGCAGTCTGAAGCATGACTTCTTAGACCCTCTCAAAGGCTAATATCATCTTCAAAACAGACTTCCTGCCAGAGGAATGGAAGACAACAAAGTCATTTTCTTGTAATGGGTGTCTTCAACAAACCCAGGTTATTCTAAACACATAAGCCTGACCAGTTGCATCTGTAAGAGTATAGAAAGGATTATTATGCCTTTAATAAATAAGGATATAGGTAATGTACAGACTGCCAAACAAAGCCAGTATGGATCCACCAAAGGCAGATCCTGCCTACTTAACCTTGTAAACTTCTTCAAAAAAGTTATTATAGGAATGGCTGAAGGTCAATGCATATCTAGACTTTGAAAAGGTATTTGACACCATCCAACACTCCGGTATCATAGGTAAACTCCCCTATTTAAATGTAAATCCACTACGTAACTTATTGGATATCAAATTGGATCACAATCAGAACCCAAGAAATAAGGATGGCAGCTCTACCTCCTCCAAAAAGTCCTGTCACTAGCTGTGTCTTCAAGGGTTAAGTCAATGGGCCACTACTCTTTAGCATTTACTTCTTGGAGGTCAAAGCTATTGTTAAAGGTTTGTGGCTGACCATGTTTGCAGATGACTGCTAACTTGGTGCCATAATACACTAGAGAGAGGACACCATGATTCTCTAAGAGGGCCTGCCTGTCCCAAACAAATAGCTGGTGTCAAATTCCTGGGCTAAAACAAAATACCAAGAAATAAAAAAAAAATTATTAGGTATAAATGTATTCTTTGTAATAATCACATTGACAGCACTCCAGTGAAAATTGATCCTGTAGTCAGGGATCTTAGAATTTCTGTCAACAACAAATTGCCCTTTGATCACCATGCATCTAGTATTGTAAGGAATTTCATTTTCATTGCTCATCTTATATCTAAAGATAAGGTATCTAGGTCCAGGCATGTAATCATTCCACTATACCTGGTGAACATTTGGGTGATCATTGACTATAATGCCTCCTTAATATGTTCTTGTCCAAACACTTGTCAAAACTGGCATGACCACAACACTTCCTCACTAAAAATATCAAGGACCAAAATAATCAAAACTATACCAGCCATCTCAAAGCTTTGTCTGTCTTCTCATATCACACATGCTGGTAATTGGTGACTCCTGCCTCACTTATAGCACTTCAACAGACCTATTTTGTCAGACTTATTACACATCCACAAGTCAAATTATGACATAAACACTCACTCAAAAGATCTCATTCTCTTCTACAAATATAAATAGAATATGTTGAAGGGACCTGTATGTATCACAGAGAATTCCACTTCTATCAAACTGTCTTCTACTCCACATAGAGCAAAGTGCTTCTCTTTCACTATTCAAACATAATACAGCTGAATAAACAGGTAACTGCAAAGTCACACCAGGTTTATCACTCTTGTTCCTAATGGCTAGGTGCAACATGTAAATGCTCCACCATATCCTTGTTTGCCCATGTCTGGGTTATTTGTACACAAAATATAGGGGCTAAAAACTAACATGGAAATGTAAGGCTAGGCTTCATATGATACTCAAAGATCAATGTATCTATGAACCTATAAACCTAAGCATGAATGATAAGGAACATGGAGGCTATCCTACAGCAGACTGTAAGTTGGTAATTCGTCATTTTTATTTTGCCCTGCACAGGTTCATAGGTAAGTACTAGGGTAACTGCCTGTGATGTCCATGCACTGGCCCAGTAATCAAGTTGCCTCAGTCCTCAGCACTAGCACCAGTGAGGGGTATGCACATTGGGAAGGATAATAAGTATGCACACAGTAAAGTACAATTTCCCTTAAAAGCACACAGAGATCACAGTCAGTCCAGGGCTGGTTTCTCCCTTTCTCTCCAGATCCCCAATAAAACTCCCCACTGGCACAGCTATAGGATCCAGATCTCAGCCTAGTGGTCAAGACAAAACCTCCAGCACCCTCTCTGTCTAACCAGTGCTTCATGTCCCTGCCAAGGTAGCTGAAACACACACACTTTAAGATTTGAGTTATATACAAATACCAGACACTCCTGGGGAAGGTTGGCACAGGTGCTCCAGCTATGCCCCCTTCTCTGACAAGGCTATAAGGTAGAAATCACTGCCACCAACCACTAATAGCTAAAAATAAGACCCTTATCAAAGGGTGTCCAATTTTACTGTACAATATTATTATTATCCAGTTAGTAAGTATGACGAACAGCAAGGCCTTGGTGTGGCTTGGACAGTTTCACTATATACATGCAATGTACTCTAGAGCTTAAATTGTCTCTACAAAAAACAGCCACAGTTGAAAGGCTTAAAACATTTAATAATAAATAATAAAAACAAAAGACAAATCTCCTCAATTCAGCACAGTGCTAGTCAAGAGCTCAGAAACAAGAAAATGCTTAAAATAATACTGTAGAATAGTCTGACATAAATATAGAAAACAGCTAGTCTAATCTTACTATTTTCTATCTATTTCTAAGAGAAACAATGTTCTAAATAACTTACATACATACAGAGCAAAGGCATAGTACTGGTGAGTAGATGTGTTCAGGTTCAGACAAAATCCAAAATGCTCTGATTCTCTCTCTCTGAGAAAGACTTAAATTCCATCACTGCTGACTCATTTAGATTTCATCATTCTTAACAGTTCTGATTTAGCTTCCCAGGCTAACAGAAACTCAAAATTGACATTTCTTTTTGTAATGTGCAACTACAGGAAGCCACAGCAATAAAAGACATTATACGTGTAAAATCTAACAGTTAACTCTGGTCTCAAAACAATAGAAAGAATTTGCTGGGCCAGACATTTTGCCTCCGAGCTTTGAGATCAGTCATATAATAATTGACTTATCAGCTTTCTTCCAGCAGAGTGCACTGTGGTTACATTTTTGAAGCCCAGTGCAACATATAGTTTAATCATAACATATAGTTCTCTTTTACATTTGTAAAACCAGACTGTGGATTATATTAATATTTACAAATGACATAGAATTATTTACAAGATTCTACCTGGCTGGGCTGGCAGCCTTTCAGTTTTTCACATTTCTCCCCTCCCTGAGAACCCAAGATAGTTTATCAAGTGACCCTTGAGAGTTAGGTCTGAGTATCCCTTACCCCATTCCCTGTCTTAAGAGCCCATCTACATTGGTGTTGCTAATCCCATTGCATTGCTGCACTGACATATCATATGCTTACAAACCTAGGCTCCATCTTAGCAACTTGGCATTTTGCTGGCTGTCTCAGTGTAACCATGTTAGGGGATTGTGATCTGTAACTACAGTGAATTTCCTTCCATACAGATAAGGCTAAAGTTTCTGCAGTGCCCACACTATAGCTAGACATAGCATTCCTCCCTGGGTTGGAGCCTATGACTGAGATAAACCACTGGGTGCTCTTCTCCCTCTGAAGAAATCTGGCTAAGTACAGCCCTCACCCCATGGTTCGAAACATCCACCTGCACAACAAATTATTTGCTGTAATCTGGACTGGCTAACACAGGGGGTACTTCCAAAGCTTTTTTAAGTTTCTGGAATGCCTGCTCACATGCTGTGGTCCACACTGCCTTATCTGGCCTGTTTTTCCTTGTCAGGACTGTGAGAGGAGCAGCTATGATACTATAACTGGGGATAAACTTTCTGTAGTACCCTGCTATCCTTATGAATGCCCTCACCTGCTTTTTGGTAACAGGTGAAGGCCATGCCTGAATGGCTTCCATTTTGGCAGGTTCTGGCCTGATCTTACCACTCTCCATTCTATGTCCCAGATAGGAGACCTCTGCTATACTCACCTGACATTTGCTGGGCTTAATGGTCAACCCTGCATTCTGTAGTCTGCCCAGCACCTCCCTGACATGCTGAAGGTGCTCTTTCCAGGAATGGCTGTAGATGGCAATATCATCTAGGTAAGTGAGGGAAAACCCTCCTGCTCTTGCTAGGATATGATCTACCAGCCTCTAGAAAGTTGCCAGGGCATATTGCATCCCAAAGCGTACCTTTGTGAACTCATACAAGCCAAAATGAGTCACAAAGGCTGACCTCTCACTAGCACTCAGAGTCAAGGGCACCTGTCAGTAACCCTTGGTGAGAGCAGTGGTAGTAAGATACTTAGTCCCACCCAGCTGCTCTAGGGTCTTATCTGTCCTAGGCATGGGGTAAGCATCTGACTCTGTGTGACTATTTAATTTCCTGTAGTCCACACAGAACCTGGTGCTGCCATCCTTCTTTGGCACTAGCACCACTGGGGAGGCCCAGGGACTGTTGGACTGTTAAATTACCCTTAATTCCAACATCTCCTGTAGCTCCTCCCTCAGAGACTGTTTGACTCTCTCAGGCACCCTATAAAGGGCCTGCCTAATAGGCATTTTGGGGTCCTGTATCCACCTGGTGCTGCACCAGGTGGGTACACCCTGGTTTTCCAGTGAACATGTCCCCAAACTCCTGTAATACTGCTCAGATTTCTTGAACTTGGGTAGAAGATAGCTGCTGGGACATTGCTACCCCTTCCACTGAGGTGTCAGTCCGAGCCTCACTGAGGAGATCAGTCATCAGATCTCCCTCAGACCCCTCCTGCAATCCACTGCAAATACTCAGCACAAGGGCCTCCCTACCATGTTAAGGTTTCATCAAAATGCCAAAAAGTGTATAGTCATCCCCTTTGGCAAAAACAAAGTGCCCACAAATTACCACATAGGTGGAAATCCATTAAGTACAGAAGAAGTAATTAGGGACCTGGGGACCCAAGTTGATAGCAATCTCTCATTTGACAACCACGTGGCCAAAGTGGTTAGAAAAACATTTTATATAGCCCACCTAATCATGAAGGGATTCACATCTAGATCAGGGGAGGTCATCGTGCCTCTTTACTCATCCCTCATCAGGCCCATAATTGAGTACAATGCCCCTTTTGGGATGTACCTTACCAGACACCTGCAGCAACTGGAAAGACCCCAAAGTACCTCACCAAGAGGATCAAAGGGCTCAAACAGATGCCATATGCTTCCCGGTTAAAGAAACTCCAGCTCTACTCAGTGGCATACCGCCTGTTCAGAGGAGATCTGTGCCTGACGTATAAAGCCATGTCCAACCCGGAATTAATGGACATGCTGCACCTCAGAAAATCCAAATCCCATCGAGCTACGCGCTCGAGAGACTTGAACCTCAGCACTGAAATAAATAGGACATGCTGGAGGGACAGAATCATAACCCAGAGGCTCCCTTCACTCTGGAATAAAATCCCAGTCCAGGTTAGGCAGAGTCCCTCATTGACTCTCTTCAAGAGGAATCTTGATGAGTGGATGGGAGATCGTAGGTTTACCCCGGGTATCACTTCTGTGTCACTGTTAGATAGAGGCATAGTATACTAACCTCGAAAAAGGGCATAGCAAAATAAATTTAAAATGGGTGGCTAAAGCCAAACACATTCTGGCTAGGCTTATAAATGCCCTAGGGCAGATAGCCTAGTATGAACCTATGAACCTAATCATGTTAACATGGTACAATTTGTAACACTGCCTTGTGCCTAGCAGTTCTACCATGTAGATAACATCACTTACCTTTCTTATCACCTTATAGGGGCCCTTCTCAGCTGCTTGCAGCTTATTATGTCTGACAGGAATGAGAACCATTACCTGCTGCCCTACATCATACTCTATAGCTCGAGCATTCCTGTCATACCATACCTTTTTCTGTTGTTGGGCTTCAACCAGGTTCTCCTAGGCCAAGCCCATGAGTCCCCTGAGCCTTGTCCACAGGTTTAGGACATATGTCAAAACAGACCCCTTGTGGGTTCACATTCAGCTTCCTACTCATCACAAATTAAATCTAGAAGTCCCCTCACCCTATGCCCATACAGCAACTCATAGGGTGAAAAACCTATGAATTCCTGGTGAACCTCTCTGTAAGCAAACAATAGATGGGACAAATATTTGTCCCACTCCCTCTTAAACTGGTCTGCAAGTGCCTGTAGCAGGGAGTTGAGTGTAGAGTTTAACCTCTCAACAAGACCATTAGTCTGGGGATGGTAGGGGCTGGTCTTTAGATGCTTCACCCCACAGTATTTCCACAGACAAGCCAGCCAGTCTGACATGAAATTGGCATCTCAGTCAGTATTTCTTTTGGGAAACCTACCCTGCTGAAAATCTCTAAAAAAGCATTTGCCACCTTTTCTGTCTCAATGGAGGACAAAGCTACTGCCTCAGGGTACCTTGCAGCATAATCTACTACCACTAGGATATACTTTTTCCCCTGTAGAACTTGGGGTACTCAGAGGCCCTACAACATCCATAGCTACCCTCTGAAATTGCTCCTCAATCACAGGCAAAGGCATCAAAGGAGCTCTCACCCTGTCTCCTGCCTTGCCTACCTTTTGGTACTGCTCACATGTCCTGCAGTACCCTGTTACATCTCTGGAAATTCCAGGCCAATAGAAGTTCTGCATAATACATCTCTTTGTATGTCTTATGCCCATATGACTTGCGAAGGGAATATCATGGGCTATGGCTAGAAGTGCCTGATGGTAGACTCTAGGCACCACCAACTGCTGTATCCTCTCACCTTCTAGCCCTCCCTCAGGGGTTCACTCTCTGTACAGTAAGGCTTTGTCACAGTATACAGATTCCCCCTTCCCTTGAGAATCAGGTGCCTTACTAGCTACCCGCCTCAGGCCTTGCAATGTAGGGTCTGAGAGCTGAGCCTGTCTCAACTCTCTCTTTGTAACCCTTCCCAGCTCCCCTTTCACAGGAAGTCTGGCATCCTCTGACAACAGTGCCTCACTGTCAGCCTGGGTACTACTACTCACCTCTACTTTTGCAGTCACTCTGTCCAAAGGACCATCAGTACCCACAAGCAGCTGTGGCTCACCTTCAGTCTCACTGCTACATTGTAGCTCCCTCCCTGAAGTAGCCACCTCACCAGTCCTGGCTGCAAGTATGCGGTCTGACTGGGTCTTCCCCAAGCTAGCAGACCCATATGCTTGTCTCCAAGGTTGACTGCATGTAACTGCATGAGCACATGATACTGCATTATCAAAATCATTCCCTATCAGGACATCTGCAGGATGGTAGTTTGGTACCCCTGTTGTCTCAAGACAACCTACTGTTGCCATTTTGTCTTTCCCACTTACTGACTCTCTCACCTTTTGTTCCCCACCTTGCCTCCATGGACATCTATATGCCACATGGCCCAACTGGTTGCATTCAAAACATTTAATCCTAGGTCCTGGACATGTACCTGGACTAATGGCTTCCCCTGCTATTGGCAGATTCTGTTGGGGCAGTTTGGGCTGTCCACCATTGTTTCCTTTAGCACATGATCAGAACTGGGTGTCCTTTTCCTATGCAGTGATGCCCTGTTTGCTAGGTATAGGTCTCCCTTCTTCCCCAGCTCATCTGAAGTACCATATTGTCTATCACCTAACCAGATCCTCATGTCCTCAGGCAAAGTGCTAAGGGCTTGTTCCCTCACCAAAAGGTCTGCCACCCCTTCAAAAGTGGTGACCTGGCATCAACTCACCCACCTATGAAAATAAGTGCTTCATTCATCAACATATTCACACACACTTTCATCTGCCTTGCAACTATGCTCACAAAACTTTTTCCTATAAGTTTCAGGTGTTAGCTTAAAAAATTCTAACAAACAATTCTTAACAGCAGTATAATCAAAACATTCACAATCAGGTAATTTAGAAATTATATTTACAGCTTTAGCATGGAGTAAGGGGGTCAGGAACTGTACCCAGATGCTCTGTCAACATCATACCCTCTCAAACATATGAATGGAAAAATCAAAATTATCTCCCTCTGTAAACTGCAGAAGAAATTTACTGACCTTTTGTGTTTCTGGCATCTGGTTACTCCCTTCTCCATTATCTCCATGACTCTGAAGAAGAGTCATCATCTCCTTTTCATACTGCCTCTGCCTCTCCTTCTCCATAGCTTCCATTTCCAAATGTCTGGCCTCCAACTCAAGTCCATTTAGCTCCAGATGGATTTTTAAGTTCTCTGCAGAAAAGTTGAACTGTCCTTTCTCTGAGTGTTGTACATATCCATTGCCCATCTGATCATCCTCCTGACTGCTGTTTTCTGAAGCAGCTGTGACCAAAGCTGCAATCATGTCTGCCTTAGTCAGGTTTCCATGCACCAGTCCCTTAGCCTGGCACATGTCAGCCAACTGGCTCCTTGTCAGCTTGCCATACTCCTCTGCTGACATGCTTGCCTGCTCTCCCTGACTAACTAAGCTAACAAAAGAAATAAAACAATTGTGATCTGAACTCTGAATAGTCACTGCATGGCTTATTTAGAGTACAAAAACACTTTCAGTGGTCACTGTACACAAGCTACAGGAATTCACTATCCACACCACTACAAGCCAATTAGTTTGTGATGTGGCCAACTCACCACTGTCAAACAATTAATATCTGATGTGAATATCCCACCACTGCCACTGATTAATATGGGATGCCCGTGCCCTGGCCCAGTAATCAAGGAGCCTCAATCCTCACTAATAGCACCAGTGAGGGGCATGCACATTGGGAAGGATAACAAGTACATACACAGTAAAGTACAATTTCCCTTAAGCGCACACAGAGATCACAGTCAGTCTGGGGCTGGTTTCTCCCTTTCTCTCCAGATCACCAGTAAGACACCCCACTGGCACAGCTATAGGGTCCAGATGTCAGCCTAGTGGTCAAGCCAAAACCACCAGCACCCTCTCTGTCCAACCAGTACTTTGTGTCTCTGCCCAAGTAGCTGACACACACACTTTAAGATTTGAGTTATATACAAACATACAGGCACTCCTGGGGAAGGCTGACACAGGTTCTCCAGCTATGCCTCCTTCTCTGATCAGGCTATAAGGTAGAAATCACTGCCACCAACCACTAATATCAGCTAATAATAAGGCTCTTATCAAAGGTTGTCCAATTTTACTGTGAAATATTATGATTATCCAATTAGTAAGTATGACAAACAGCAAGACTTATTGGAGTGGCTTGGACAGTAACACTATATACATGCAATATACTCTAGAGATTAAATTATCTCTACACAAAACAGCCACAGTTTAAAGGTTTAACAATATGTAGTAATAAATAATAAAAACACAACACAAATTTCATCCGTTCAACACAGTGCTAGACAAGAGTTCAGACACAGGAAAATGCTTAAAATAATACTGTAGAATAGTCTGACATAAATATAGAAAACAGCTAGTCTAATCTTACTATTTTCTATCTATTTCTAAGAGAAACAATGGTCTAAATAACTTACATACATACAGAGCAAAGGCAGAGTACTGGTGAGTAGATGTGTTCAAATGCTCTGATTCTCTCTCTCGCTCTCTCTCTCTCTCTCTCTGAGAAAGTCTTAAATTGATAATACACGCTGCTGACTCATTTAGATTTCATCATTCTTAACAGTTCTGATATTGCTTCCCAGGCTAACAGAAACTCAAAATTGACATTTCTTTTTGTAATGTGTGCATACAGGAAGACACAGCAATAAAAGACATTATACATGTAAAATCTAGCAATTAACTCTGGTCTCAAAACAAGAGAAAAAATTTGCTGGGTCAGACATTCTGTCTCCAAGCTTTGAGATCAAACAGTCATACAATGCTTGACTTATCAGCTTTCTAACAGCGGAGGGCACTGTAGTTACATTTTTGAAGCTCAGTACAACATATAGTTTAATCATAACATATAGTTCTCTTTTGCATTTGTAAGACCATACTGTGGATTATATTAATATTTACAAATGACATAGAATTATTTACAAGATTCTATCTGGCTGGGCTGGCAGCCTTTCAGTTTTTCACACTGCCTTTGTAGGCCATTTCAAGTCTAGCAATTTCCCTTTCAGTGCTTGAATTAACCTATCCCATATGATGTTAGATTGGCCTTATCCATCCCATAGTCAATAAGAGAAGAGGTTTAGATTTGTAGAATATGTAATTCTGATGCCATTTGACTTGCCAGTGTGCATTAAAATCCATCAGTATTCTGTTGGAGGATGTCTTGTATGCCAGACTCAAGTGACCTCTTAGCAGTCTGTAGCTCTTATAGTTCTATAACTTGTATTTATGAGTCTCTGGGAATCTGACTGAGGTGATCTGATCCTTATTAAATAAGGGGACATCACCAGGCCTGAAGGCGTGGTAGATGCAACACCATGGTATGGAGGGAGTACTTTCTTCATAGATAATTACTTATTTATTTGAATTTGTTTACCTGGGTAGAACACTGATTAATACTCACCAATTTCAGTTTCACACCATGGATAATATACTAGTAATGTAAACTGAACATGCAGAAGTACATTTACAAAGAAGTTACATGTGCATAGCATGTCATGACAAAAAGTGCAATAAGAGAAATGTATATGCTAAAAACAACATTAAATACAATAAGAAAAAAAAAGTTACACTATGTACAGTAAGGATCCTACTTCAGTAGACCAAACTCTCACTTACCTGACTTTCATAATGCTGAGACAAAAAGGCTGACAACCCCATAACACCGAAGTCCCGGAACACCAACTTTCCACTCCAGGTAAGTAACCGCTTGACCACATGTTGAACTTTGCCCTTTACCCCCCCCCCCATGGTAGTGTGATCTTGGAGTCAGTATATTTAATTAGGGGGGTGTGGAAGGTGAAGCCCCCTCCCACATGGGTAGGTTTACTTTTCTTCAGTTTTAATTTATTTTTCAGGTTGGCCTTTTTGTCTTGGCATTATGAAAGTCAAGTAAGTGTGAGTTCGGTCTACTGAAGTAGACCCACAACGAGTTGATAAACAAAGTCTCAGTAATTGCTCAAACTTTGATATGTTTCAGATGCAGGAAAGCCTTATGATCAGGCATTTGTTGCTAAGACTTCTGGTACTAAGAAGAGCCAGTTTAATGTGGCCCGAATTAGGGTTTGATGACCTTGCAACATTGTAATGTCCTTTAACTGAACTCTGCACAAAAAGGCACTATGGGGACAGAGAAGGCTTTAGCTAGTATGGGGAAGCCCTTGAAAAAGACTTCCTTCCTCCTTCCTTGAGAAGTAAGTTAGAAGAATCGCTTCATCCCATGCTGACACATACCAGATCCTCCTAGAATGACACCAACTGTTTACACAATTGCTAAGGCCAGTTATATTTTTTGTACTTAGTCCTCATCCCTGGTAAATGAAAAATTCTACTCAGGACCAGAGTCCTACCTTCATTTGCCAGATGCATGGAAAATCCTGGCATGTCTCTTAGCATGACACTCAGGGATTAATCATCTCAGCTCATTGACTTCCTCATGGACCACTGTAGATCAGTGTGTGTGTGATATACTTTTAAAAAGCTTTCAAGTAAATCAGCACATGCATATAAGCACTGAGCACATGCAAGCAAGATTGCCATTTTCAGTGAGGAGCCAGAGTGTGAGCATACAAGTGCATAGTCAGTCAGTTAGTTAGCTAGATGGTTCATTTAAATTTAATGTTCCTTCCATCCATCCTGATGTGTTTGTGTACAATAAACTACTTAAATGAACACCTAAGCCTCAACGTCTTCTTAATGCACATAAGAAGATCGACAGACCACCATTATATTGTAATCATATTTACCTTAACGTATGCTCCATACGGCTCTTGCAATGTCAGAGATCCTGGTGCCGGAAGAATAAGTGACTGTAACCTTATCCTTGTCCAGCCATGTAAGTGTTGGGTGTGTATGTCTAACAACTGAGTCATCAGTTACTATAACATTTTTGTTAGTCGAGTATTTAGGATTATAGGTTAAAAACTATCTGACTCTTGCTGACTTAATGCTATAGGGGATTGTGGAGTAGATTACTGGTGAGGCCTATTCCTACTAGTTCTAGAAGGCTTTGATAGAGATTTTTATTGACCTTCCTTTATGACACTTTAGTGTGGTTTTGGCACAAGTGAGGGTGCGAGTGTATGATGCTTACTGTGCATGGTTTTAGGTGAGAGGGATGCCTTCATATTAGTAATATTTGCACTTCTCACAGATAGACTTATCTGTGTTAATTAAGAATTTGTTAGCAATGAACATAAGGCAGTCCCTACAGTGCCTGAAGACATCAAGTGCTAAGCGGCTGGCAATAGATGGGAAATAAGTTGGCTAACCTTCCATAATATCCAGTGTGCTTCAATGTTAGAGGGAGAGGTGCACAGCTGAGGTAAATGTAATTGAACACCTTAATCTAATTTAAATCATGAGAAGTGCACAGGCTATACTATTTGTAGGGACTATGTATATTAATTCTAATTTGTGGAACAGAGCACAGGTTAAACTACTGTACTTGAAGGAGTAGGTGGTTTACACATAGAATGTACAATGGAATGTGTATTTCTATTTGGTAAGTGAAGGACAAGGGCAATGTTGTGGGCTTCAGAGCTATGGACTACAGCAGATTTTTTTAATAAAAGCAGCTAACCAGGTTCTAATGCCACTACATTTCGAATAATGAGTATTTATTGGCGACTAGAGCAGTGATATGATTACTCAGACAGAGGGGTGTGTCTAGTCATAATTAGTAGTAACTCAAGTCATTGAATATTGACACATAACACAGATTCAAAAAGCCCACTCATGGAAGTGGAGGACAAACTCATTTTTTTCACTTTTTCAAACAGAGTTTAATATAGAACATACTTGATATCTTACAAGTTTACTGCAATTCTAATACATTGTGCACGTTTCAGCAATTCGCCAGTGGTTGGCCACATATAACGCATCTAATTAAGATACTTGTACTCAGCTAATAACGTATGGTCATTACCCAAAACAGGGGATTACAATATATGAATCCAACTTCCTCTTCTTTCAGCTTTTTCCCCAGTTAGGGGTCGCCACAGCGGGTCACCTGTCCGCTCATGATTGACAGTGGAGTTTTTTTATGGTGTCAAGTTGCCAGCCCAGCACCCAACCTTCCACAGAAGGCACACATATGCACACACACCTAGGGCCAATTTAGAGTGTCAAATCCACATACAGCATGTCTCTGGGATGCGGGAGGAAACCGGAGCACCCGAAGGAAACCCACGTGACCACAGGGAGGACATGCAGACTCCACACAGAAGGCACCCCAGCTGAGAATCGATCCAGAGAACCTCTTGCTGTGAGGCGGCAACGCTAACTGCTGCACCAACGCGGCTGCCCATACAATATATGAATCCAACTATTAATATTAATTCACAAGTCTCCATTGTTTTTTTACTTGCTCTTTGATATGTTTTCCAATACTTCAAACAATTTGTTGATCTGATATACAGTAAAACAGCAGTGACTAAACTGGGTCAGCATCAAATCATAGGAAGTATTTTCTATTTTAATCTCACCAATGATATTTTTGTGGTGTAAGAATTTAATAACTTTTCAATGAAGGTGAGAGTATGGGATTCAAATCTGAGCAGAGAAAGAGAATCCATACTCAACAATGCACATATTAATATGAAGTAATAAAACAACAAATAACATGTTAATAAAATGAAAATTAATTAGGCTCATGGCTGACAATTCCTAAGATAATTTTAAAGAAAGTCTTCCCGTAAAACCTGGCAGGGGCAGCAATCTCAGTCCAGCCTCATAACTAATTAAAGTAAGTTAAGAATCACAGTCTGGTGTATCCACAAAATATTGATTGATCTGAGATGTTCCAATTTTTCCTAAGTAGATCAAAACTACTAGAAGTAACCAATCCTAGTTTTAATTCATGTAGGTTCATAGTTAAAACTTTCAGTTCTTGCTGGGGGGCTTTTGTTTCAAATTTTAGTCACACATTTGTAGCATGTAACAAAATTCCATTACAAGCTGCCATATTGGTTTTGGATAACGCTTGTGAACTAAGAATACCCACTAAGTAATTCAAGGGAGTGAGCAAGGTTGCACCCTCATCTGTGAAATGCAGAATGTTCTGAAGGTTTTCATTAAAGAAGTCTAAGAAAGGACATTTCCAAAAGATGTGTAACCAGTCTGTCACCTCCAGCTGAAGGCATCTCCAACACCAATTTAATGTAGCAGTAAACATCCTAAATAATCTTACTGGGTGTAAACATATTTGAATTGATACTGCCAGCCAAAAAAAAAAGAAACTTTCTAGATTTAGTAATGTATTTAGGTATCTGCAATAATTTGTCCTAAATGGCTGAGGTTATTGGAACATCAAGATCTCTCTCATGTATCAAGCGGAATTTATTTTTAGCCTTCTGTCTCTGTCCTATAAGAATTCTATATGCTCTGCTAATGGAATCCCGCATATAGGGACAATGGTAAAATAGATCAATTAATCACCTGAATCTTTTTGTATGATATCAAGTAAGAACCTTCTCTAATCTTCATAGGTTCATAAGAGATTACTAGGCTGATGGTGAACCCTTATAAGACTAGCTCATTTTACCCACATTTTACCCAATTTTTTATCCCTAGGGGAAGATAATATGGATCAGCAAGTTGGGTTTTGGCTATTTTTACAAACTGCCTTTGTCCCTAAGGGACATAGGCACCACCCTAGGAGTGAGGTTGTGATTTCCCATCTGTTGGTCCAGATTGTACTTGCAGATGGCCAGGGAGAGGATCTGCTTCATGTGAATAGGAAGCCTATTCCAGAGGTGGGGCAAACTCTGTGACACGTATCTGTCTCTCCAGAATGATCTATTCATATCAGAGATCAGGTTTAGAACTCTGGAGTAGGTAACCCTAATACAATTATGTTTGTGAATATGCAACATTTTCATCTGGGCTGGTACAAAGACTACCTTGTAAGTCAGCTGTAGTTCAGTGCATTCAAAAAATGTATGACATCTAACCAAAATCAGTCTGCAAGTTATCTCAACACATCCCTGAATTGTATCTGTAAACTGTGTACCCAGTTAAGTCATTTAATTATGCCTACTTAAGAAACAGTGAGCCTGGGTAATCACATGAAAAGGTATATAGGCTATTCTAACCCTCTTGGTTTTGGAAACAATGATTTTGTATCCTAATATTTTCCCAGAACTGTGGAGAGCTCCAGTAGCTCTATACAATTCCTTTTCTGGATGGCATAGGTCCAATAATAATTAATCTACATATAGAACAAGTTTAAAAAAAATTGATTTCCCACCCTATAACCTTTCAATATGAAGCTACTTAACTTCTCAGCAAGAGGTTTCGGGTATAAGCCAAACAGAAGGAGGGGGGCTCAGGCATCTCTGCCAAGTGCCCCCTGAGTATCTGGAAACTGGAGGGCAACCTGGAACTTATTTTAACTCTGGCACTTGAGCCCTCATATTGGTTTCCCAAAAAGCTCACCATTTATTTTAGAAAACCCAAATGTTGCAAAACCAAAAAAAGGTGTCCCATTGAACCCTGTCAAATACTTTCTCTGCATCTAAGCTGGTTAGCAAAAGAGGGGTATTAAGGCAGCAGGCTTCCTCAGTCATCAATGATGTGTTTATCAAGTTATCAGATGTTGGTCTTCCTGAAATAAACCCAGATGGGGGTGGGGTTGGCATAATGGTTAAGGTGGTTACTTTACAAACACAAGGTGCATGGTTTGATTCTCACATGGGGTAATTGGCTAGGCTTAAAATGGCCCACAAGGGCAATTAGCCTAGTACTTATCTATGGTCTATGGTCTATCTATGAGGAAATAAAATGTCTAGGCTGTGTACTAGTACAGCAATAAATAACTTATAACCATGATTAAGCACTGAAAAAGGGTCATAAGAAGAGGCAAAAAGAGAGTCTTTCTGGCATTTTAAGATTAGGGATATAATCGTCTGTTTCCAAGATGGTGGGGCTTCTCCCATATGCATAATATAATTGGAAAGATTTGCAAAAGTAAGAAAAATATTAATACTCTTTTTTTATGTACATCTTGGGGTAATCCTCTGAACCTGGAATTTCCCCTTTTCTAGTTTTTTTTTATATAAACTCTACTTACTGGACTGAGAAAAATTTCTAGACATTTCTTCCCTGCCCTGGGGTCAGTCTAGGTAAGTTAAGGGTGGATAGAAATTATTTCACCACTCTGACTCATAAAGGTAATCCTCTTTGACTCCACAGAGCTTTTCTAGGTAAGATGCTCTCTCACATGTGATGGAGAGCAAATCATCTTACCTTTAGTAGAAATAATAAGTCTAGTACCCCCAGAAAATGTAAGATTCCTTAATCTTAGTTCCAGATATGTGAGAGAAGAGGGGAAGGAGTCAAATGTTTTTAAATTTAATGCAAATTTGTCCTAGTCTACTTTGTTATCCAGGCTTTAATCAAATTATTTTGCAGAGTGACTATATTCCATGTCCAAAGGCTCAAGCCCTAACATAATTCTATACTGTAATTCCAGTAACTACCTCTGATGTCTCCTCTGATGACCTTGTACTACTGCTAAACTGGACTAAGAGAAAGCATTAAGGTCATGTGCCGAAGGAACCTTCAGGTGGTCCCAACCCTGACCTGTCTGCAGATCAAGAGTGCTGTCTTGACTCTCCAGTCTTTGACTGAAGGTTCTAATTACCTGTCTGAATTTTTGACCCTGGGAAAATATAAAATTCAGTTTCCTGTGTCTTTCAAAGCACTCAGGGTTAAAATGCATGTTGAGGGATAATAAGTTGGCTGTTGTTTGTCTTTCGGCTTTTTCCCGGTAAGGGGTCGCCACAGCGGAACTCCGGTCCGCTAATGATTGGCAGTAGATTTTTATGAAATGCTGAGGTGCCAGCTCAATGCCCAAGGTTTAGCCTAGGCTTACAGACAGTTGATCCAATACACATTTGATCACAGCATTTCACTATCAGCCAGCATATTCACAATGTTTTGATTTTTCAGGCTACTGATTGCTAATACTTCTAGTAGACAATGCATATATATTAGATTGTCCTATGTCACCAACTGTGTTGATTGAACATATCACATTCTTTTTACTGTTGTACTCATCTGATGCATGTTCAGCCAATTATCATGCTGTGTTTCAGGTGTTTGTCATATGGCTTGACTATTGTCAGCAATATTGTCATGAGAGTTTCTCCTCATTTTAACAATGACACTTTGTTGCTGCTCATATAAATCATTGAATGTAGACAGTACAATACGTTGATTTGAGCATTCTCACATTTTTACAAAGCTAATGACCGATTGGATGTGTCTAAGCACATAGAATTGTTCAAAATAGAATATTAAATTCCTGCTTATGAATAGGACATATGCATTCTTGAGGTAATGCTTTCCATAGTCCCTGTGTAAATTGACATTATAATCATACTCTGTTGTGCTATGATTTTCATGGGACTGTTTTGCATGATAGATATTTGCTTTTCTTTTCTGTTGTGTTTTATAGTTAATCTTTACAGAGCATGGCACCTGTGGATGTTCTCCAATCCAAAGATGATGAGGAAGCATGCCAGGCCACTGCCAGAGTCTTCTGAGGATGGCGGTGATGATGAAGATGATGATGATAATAATGGGGATCCTAGAACCTCTCCTGCTTCAGCCATAATGCCTGTACCTGGAGGAGACATCAAAACAGCCAGAATCAAGATTATTGAGAGGAGATCTGAAAGGTCATGACCAATGTGTTTTAAACACAGATGGGAGACATGATGGGGTCCTTCTCTGAGGATATAGCATGGGCTATGCAGGATTCATTCAAGTGATAGCTTTCAAGATCATACAGGAGTTTGAGCCCCGTCACCCATGTCACTCAAGTATGTAAGCATTGTTTTTGTGCTCCACTTGTGTTATGCTGCCAACATGATGATTGTCATTTCACTGAATGAACTGTATATGCACTTTTGGGCATGCATACCATGTTCATGCATTGTGGCAGTTAACCTGCAGCTAGTGTGACAAGATGTAGTCTGTAAACATGTGTTTTACCGGGGCAGCTGACAGACAAGTTATGCTATCCGTACTCCATGAAACTGCACTCATTGCAAGCATTCTTAACCCTGTACAGTCACAGAAACCTGGTCCAATGCTGCCGAGAGCACCCCAGCCATATCAGGTTACTCATCCTATCAATCATTCAGACACCAAACCATGGGCAGCAAAACAAAAGGAGGTGGAGTTGTAATTAATATATATATATATATATATATATATATATATATATATATATATATATATATATATATATCTATATAAGACATACACACCTCTAGGCTGGTCAAACAGTATGATGCACAGGAAGCACTCCAGGTGCAGTTAACAACTGACAAGTCCCGTATTCAAATCATAGCTAGCTACAGGCCTCCAACCTCTGACTCAAGATGCCCACACCACCTATCTGGACCTCTTCGAATCTATCAAGATTCAACCCTTTACCCTGATCCTGGGTGACTTTAACTATCCAAGCATAGATAGGAAGAAATACTCATGCCAAAAAACAAATACCCAGAGATTCCTTGATTTCATCAATGCAAATGCCTTGGACCAGTTGGTTGACACCCCCACAAGAGGTAAAAATATCTTGGACTTTGTATTAACCAACATGAGCAACCACTGCAGCATCCCTACAGTGTCATTATCCCTGGTAAGAACTGACCACAAATCAGTCACTTTTGAAGTGACCATCTCCCCTGACCCCCCCCCCCCCCACCCAGCTAGGGTCAAACAAAAAAACTTCTCCAAAGCTGATTACAACCTACTGAGGGAAGGTGTAAACAGCTTCACAGCCCCCTCCCTTTCCATAGGAACTAGCACATATTTCCAAACCTACACCAAAGTACTGTATGACCATTTATATAGCTGCATGGAATCAGGAATACCAGACAGGATGAAATCATCCTCCTCAAGGAAGAGTAAACCTGTCTGGTGGACATCTACAATAGATAAACACTATAAAACAAGAAAATAATTGCTAAACAGGACCAAGAAGGAGCAGGTGCCTAATTGAAAGCAAGCTCTCCTTAGCCTGAACAAGCAAATAAGAGCACTAGTGAAATCCTCCAAAGCAAACTTTGAGTCCAAACTGGCCACATCTACTAAAGACAATCATAACGCCTTCTTCACATATGTCTGCAATCTCAAGAGAAGCACCCAGATCTGCTCAGATCTGGTCAAGGACACCACATACACAAACACTGTATACATAGCCAACCTGCTGGCAGACAGGTTTAGTGAAAACTTCACTCCTCTGCCCCCCCATCAGTAAAACAGGACATCCCCAGTACCTGCCCCCCTCCCCTTATTTCTAGGGAGCAAGTCATCACTGCCCTCTCAAAGGCAAAAAATACAGCCTCCATGGAATCCGATAACATCCCAGGCTGCATCCTACATGAACTTAGGCAGGAACTTGCAGCACCATTAGGCACCCTATTCAACCAAAGCCTGAGTACCGCCTTTGTCCCAGCTGAGTGGAGGACAGCCACTGTCATCCTTTTGCACAGAGGTGGAGCGTCCAACGATCCAGGAAATTATAGACCCATCAGCCTAACTAGCCTGATCTGCAAGGCTATTTTGGTTTTGTCAAGGGGAGGTCATGCCTGTCAAGTTTGGTCGACTTCTTAGAGACAGTCACCAAAGCCATAGACGAGGGGAAGACAGTGCACACCACCTACCTTGACCTGGACAAAGCCTTTGATATTATTCCCCACTCAGGTATAATAGATAAACTCTCTCAACTAGGCATCAATCCATATGTTATCAGATGGTTAGCAAACTGGCTTACTGATAGAACCCACCTAAAATAGGGGAAGCCACCACAAGTAGTAGACCTGTAACAAGCAGTGTACCCCAGGGATCGGTCTTGGAGCCTCTGCTGTTTGGGATATACTTCTTGGAGGTGCAGGCCAAATCTAGTGGGCTATGGATGACCAGTTTTACAGTTGACTGCAATCTGGGTGCTGTTATTATTTCCCATAGTGATGTGGACATCCTCCAAAAGTGTCTCACCCAAACAAATGACTGGTGCCAGAAACATGGCCTCAAACTGAATGTCAAAAAATGCATCATTATCATCCCTTTTGGGGAGAGTGATGTTCTCACAAATTATCACATTGATAATAAGATCCTAAGCATGCAATCAGTCATGAGGGACTTGAGCACCAAGGTTGATAGCAAACTGACTTTTGACCACCATATTGGCTCCATTGTATGGAAAACATTCTACATGGCTCAGCACAATAGTAAGGGTATCTCATCCAGGGATAAGGTGGTCATAACATCCCTGTATCCTTCCCTTATAAGCCCCATTATTGAGCATAATGCCTCTTTCAGCATGTACCTCAAAAAACACATGCAGCAGCTGGAGAGATCACAGAGGTTCCTCACCCAGAGAATCCAGGGCCTCAAACATCTACCCTACACAGACAGACTAAAAGCCCTGTCCCTCTACTCAGTCTCCTACAGACTCCTCAGAGGTGACCTCTGTCTGGCATACAAAGCAATCTCAGATCCTGCCCTGATGAGACTGCTGCATATCCACAAGTCAAGCTCCACTCGAGTAACCCACCCACGCAATCTCAACTTGGTTAGTGATATCAATAGGACTTGTTGGCAGGACAGATTTTTGTCTCACAGACTCCCCCTTTTATGGAATAGACTCCCTCTCCATGTAAAGCAGAGTACCTCATTAACCCTTTTAAGTGTAACCTGGATAACTGGATGGGGAACAGAAAATACACCCTTGGGATTCCACCTGTGTCCCTGCTGGCCAGTGGCATAGGGGACTGGCTTGTTAGAACATGGGCTAAATTCTTTGCTAAGCTTGTAAGAGCCTCATGGTTAATAGCCTAGTAACTTCCTATGATCCTATCATCCTATGAGCAGTGTAATATGCCTTGGATTTCAGTTTTACCATACCATTTATGTGCAACAGACATGTCCTTCCACATGCGTTTTGAATGATAATTGTCATGATGTCCTACTGGCATTTTGCGGTGTTGTGTGTCACAGGATGGCAATACTGATGCCATGTGAGATCATATACAGGTATAGCCTGTCTATATACAGTTCTCCTGTTCTGACTGCATCAAATAACAATGTAGAATTAATCTGTACATACTGTTCCAGATAACACATTTTTTAAAAGTACACTGCACTATGTTTGTTGTATGCAGCATTTCCATATCCATTATGTACTGACATCAGTTTACACCTACCACAAATAGTTGTACACATTAACTGAATGTACATGTGTGTGTGTGTGTGTGTGCGTGTGTGTGTGTGTGTGTGTGCGCGCTTATACTCCGATATTGTTTACTATCAAAATATAGAAAGACATTTTTTTGAGTAATGACTTACTCACAAAAAAGTTGAAAAATTAAAACATTATAGGTTCATAAGTTCAAAGGTAGGTAATAGGCTATTGGCCCTATGGCTAGGAGTGGAAATAGACAATAAACTAAAATTTGACATTCACATATCCATGACGATAAACAAAGTCCACAAAAAACTAGGAGCGCTATACAGAAATAAGCAACTTCTCACCAAAGCAGCAAAGATTTCAATAGCAAATTCCCTCCTTATCTCCACCCTACTTTATGCCTCTCCAATATATACCAACCTAAGGCAATGCGATCTAAACAAGCTAGAGACCTGCTATAACAAAATCACCAGATTTGCCACAGAGGCATCCTACCATAGTCACCACTGTCTCTCACTTGCTGAACTGGGCTGGTTTGAACTCCCTCACCTCCTTCAATGGTATCAACTCTCACTCACCCACAAACTAGTAAATCATCCACTAAATGTCCCATCCCTCCAGAATCTACTCCAACCCTATCGCACCACCAGACCACTAAGATCCAGCAACAAAAATCACTTGCAGATCACTAAAGCCAATAACTCTGTTAGTAAAGCACTATTCTCTTGCACCATAGCCAAATTATGGAACTCCCTCCTACCCACAATTACCTCCATACCATCATGCACCCACTTCAAAACTTTACTAAAAGCGCACCTAAAAACATGCTGGCTATGCCCTTGCAACTCCCACTCTAATATCACCCTCCCCATCCAACCACTACCTTTCTTTCCACTCCACTAACTACCTTGATTATAGCAAGCTCAGATGTTCATAAGCCAGTACTTATTATACAGCAGGAACTTCTTCTTGTAACATTTGTTAATGTCTGTTATGTACTTCACAGATAAAGATTCCAGTTGTCTACTGATGTACTATGTTCTTCATCTGTAAATATGTTGTAAGTAATTGCTATGCAAATTGTTAATCGCTATGTAATCCAATGTAACTACTGTCTGTTTATTTTAACTGTGGAGCTTTTCTCCCCGGACCTCCGCTGAAAATGGACCTACGTCCAGTCAGACACTCCTGGTCAACAAATTAAATAAATAAATAAATAAAATAAATAAATATAAACCTATCTAAAAAGGTATACTATAAGAGTAAGTGTTATCACGGTCCAAATGCTCCTGTTACTAATAAAATAAATAAATGATCCAAAAGAGAAGCACAGGAGCAAACCAAGGCTGACAACAAAAATCAGCATAAATCCAGCAGTCACTGAGGCTTATTCAAGCAGCAGAAATAAATGCTAGTTCAAACAATGACTGAATCCGTGCCAAAGACAAGTAAAATCCAAGCTGTTTTAGTTAGGTACCCTAGCTTTCGCCACCCAAGGAAATTATTTGTCTGTGCCCCTGTCGAGCAGAGCCACAGAGGTGATCCCCAGGTGAATTTCCTATTTGCCATCTAATCGTCAAGATTTTTCTTGAAGAATGCTAATGAGGAGCTTTAATTGATATAGATAGGTAGTTTGTTCCAGAGTATGGGAAGACTCTGGGACAGGAATCTATCCCTCCAGCATGTTCTGTTTATTGTGCTGACAATGTTTAGGTGCCTAGAGCGTGTAGCTCTGAGGGACTGGGATTTCTTTAAGTGGAGCATGTCCATCAGCTCTGGGTTTGACATAGCTTTGTGTGTTAGGCAGAGATCGCCTCTGAGTAGGTGATATGCGGCAGAGAAAGCTGGAGTTTTTTGAGACAATCTGCGCAGGGAATCTGTTTGAGGCTGGTAATCCTCTTTATGACATATTTCTGTGGCCTTTCCAGTTGTTGTAGATGTCTTGTGAGGTACATATCAAAAGAGTTGTTGTACTCTATAATGGGTCTAATGAGTGATAAGTAGAGGGGAACAATGACCTTTTTTTCCTGGATGAGAAACCTTTTGTGATGAGGTGTGCCATGTAGAAGGATTTCCTGACTACTGTGGTGATGTGATTATCAAAAAATATAATTAGTAATATTTTACTGGAGATACAAGAAAACATGCTCTGTGCAATAATGTGTTGGTTTATTTTAATGATAAGAAAATGGTCTTGATGAGTCTGTGGAGTAAATACAACACACTGGTACTTATTCCCCCTGATGGTAAAACAGTGACAAAAAGAAGCTTAAGGGATGCTTAACACCAAATTTAATGCACACTCATCATAAGGTTATACACAGCACTTGTAAAATGCAGATGGCTGCATTTGAGTTCAGACTGTAAATTACCAAGATATATAAAAGCTGTGAAGATCAAATAGCACATATGCAACACTTAGACAGTGTGTTGATTTTAATGATGACATATTTCATCCCTCTAGCATTCATGTCAGTAAATGAAGGGCGCATATTAAATATTTGTAACAAAACCTAACAGCTGCCTCCATGGGAAAATGCTAAAGAAGAATTATTTTACCTACAATAAATAATAGAAAATATTCCCACATTAAGTGCTTTGTAATGTCAGTGTGCTATACTTGCCAACATTTCCATTAAATATTTTCCCTGAATATCCATTCATTTTCCTTGCATCACATCCTTCTTATCAATATAAAAAAAAAAATCACGAAATATCTAGTTATCGGCAATAAAAGTTTGCCTTATATACAGATTCATTGGCACTATTAAGACATTTCTACGGTCAGCAGAAAAAGGAGATTATGAATTTAATAGACACCAATACTTTCCAGCTCACTCGCACACATAAAATATGCAGGATAGTCTTAACTCAATGCTACCAACTAAAATGTGTATTTAATTAAAATGCTAAGGAACTCATTATTATAATTAGCCTGCCCCACTTGTGTTCTAGTATCAGGACTCCAAATATCAATAGTTATGTTTCAGAATATAGTTTAGGCATAATTTCATATTATCAGACAAGACAGTGATTTTGAGTGAATTGTATTAGATCAGCAATTTTTAAAACATGATTAACAAGTAGACATTTGGTGCAGGTGTGTCATCTTTATGAAGTTGTTGTCATATGGTGGAACAAAGAAATGCAATTTATTCACCTTCAGAAGTAAGCAATATCCACAAAGATTCAGAAATGCCACACTGGCGATCATAGCCAATGTGTGATGAGCCCTGATGTTCATTAATAATGCATGTGGCCAGAGAATTGTGCACCGTGGTCAGCTAGTTGCTATGGCCACAGTAGGGACCTGCAAGAAGATCATGTTAGACCAACTCACAGCCATAGTAATGCACAAGCAGTTCTTGTAAACACTGATAGAGGACAAGCCCTCAGGTTGTCAGTGTGAAGGTTTGCACACAGATGACAATATGATGCACTGATTTTCCTTTTAACTCAAGGATACAGATAGGCAGAGGAATGTATTATAAAAGAAAGTAAGGGAAGTATCATTTAGAGGGGCGTGTAAAGGCTGTATTACGGGCACCAAAACAAATAGAAATGGACAAAAGACTGCAAATAGAGATGCTACGCCAGTCAGGGATTCTGAGCACAGTGGTGAAGGGGGTAGGAGACATGCACATGGATATATGTTCATAGGTTCATAGGTAGGTACTAGGCTATCTGCCAGAAGGCATTTATAAGTCTAGCGGGAATGTGTTGGCTTTTGCCACCCCCTTAGAATAGTTCCCTGTGCCTCTGTCCAGCAGAGCCATTGAAGTGATCCCTGGGGTAAACTTTCTGTTTCCCATCCACTCGTCAAGGTTTCTCTTGAAGAGGGTTAGCAAGGAGCTCTGCCTAATGTAGATTGGAGTCTTGTTCCAGAGCATGGAAAGTCTCTGGTACAGGAATCTATCCCTCCAGCATGTCCTATTTATTGTTGTGGTGAGGTTTAGATCCCTGGAGCGTGTGGCTCGAGGGGATATGGTTTTCTTTAGATGGAGCATGTCCATCAATTCTGGGTTGGACATGGCCTTGTATGTCAAGCAGAGATCACCTCTGAGTAGGCGGTATGCAACCGAGTACAGCTGGAGTTTCTTCAGTCGAGCTGCATAGGGCATCTGCTTGAGGCCAGTGATCCTCTTGGTGAGGTACTTTTGTGGTCTTTCTAGTTGTTGCAGGTGTCTTGTAAGGTACATCCCAAATGGGGCATTGTACTCTATGATGGGTCTGATGAGTGATGCGTAGAGGGGCCCAATTACCTCTTTCAGTCTGGATCTAAACCCTTTTGTGATTAGGTGGGCCACATAGAAGGATTGTCTAACTACTTTGCCAATGTGATTATCAAAGGAGAGGTTACTATCTACTTGGGTCCCCAGATCCCTTATTACGTTTTCCATATTTAGGGGGCTACCACCTATGTGGTAGTTTGTGGGTACTTTGTTTTTTCCAAAGGGGATGACTATGCACTTTTCTGGCATTTTGCTTGAGGCCATGGTTTTGACACCAGGTATCTGTCTCAGTGAGACCCTTTTGGAGGATGTCTGTGTCAGCCGGAGAGTCAATTATAGCCCCTAGTTTGCAGTCATCTGCGAACTTGGTCAGCCATAGTCCTCCTGTGCTTGCCTGTACCTCTGAGACATATATGCTGAACAGGAGGGGTCCTAGGACTGAGCCCTGGGGAACGCCACTTGTAACTGGTTTAGAGTCAGACCTAGCTCCCGCAACTCTTACCATGTGGGTTCTGTCCATGATCCAATTGGCAACCCATCTGATGATGTAGGGGTTTATGTTCAGGCTGGTGAGCTTGTCTATAATACCTGAGTAGGGAATGGTGTCAAAGGACTTTGCAAGGTCTAGGTAGGCTGTGTGGACCACCTTTCCCTCATCTATAGCCTTGGTAACTGTCTCAAAGAAGTCCACCAGGTTTAGGAGGCATGATCATCCCTTAACAAAGCCAAACTGTTTTGGGTCCAATGTTTGGAGGTTCCCAATGTCTCTGTTAATGAGATCCATGATGATGCGCTCCATAGCTTTGCAGACCAAGCTAGTCAGGCTTATAGGTCAATAGTTCCTGGGGTCCGATGTGGCTCCACCTTTGTGGAGCAGAATAACCATTGCTGTGCACCACTCTGTGGGCATGTAGCCTGTGGAGAGGCTGAGTTTAAACAGTGTGTTTAGGTGAGGGGTTAGTTCATCTTTGAGCTTATGTAAGACGCACCCTGGAACAGCGTCCGGTCCCATTGATGCTGTGTTTTTGGCTTTGGAAAGGGCTGTTTTAACCTGAGTGTCTGTGATTTCAGGGGTACTACATTCTTCTGGTATAGTTATGGGCCCTTTTGGAGGTGAGAGGGGGGTGATGTTTGCACTGAACCTGTCAGCCAGGATGTTGGCTATATCGGTCAGTTCAGTGTATTTTGTGCCATTCTGCACTAACTCCGAGCAGATCTGAGAATTGCCACTTAGATTCTTGACATAGCTAAAAAATGCCTTGTGGTTATCTTTTGATATCAATCTGAAGTCCATGAACTTAAAAGAAAAATATGAAACACACACATTATAGTTGGGGTACATTAAAGTAATAGGAATTACCATCCTGCAACAGCCCTAGCAGCATCATAGTTTCAGAACCTATACAATAATGCAAATGTTATAAAAATCACCTATGGAATCCTGAGACAATATGAACCATCCTCTCTTATCACTTCTCTACTACTGACTTTATAAGGTGAGTTATGGAGGAATTCCAACAGATCTGTTTTAGTAAAGCACATATCAGATGAATGACACACATTCACAGACTGGAAGCAGAAATGAAAAGTCAGGTCTCAGGGGAATTGAACACAGTACCCTGTATACTGTGTTTGAAATGCTACATTAATAAGGTGTGCTAAAAGAGAACTCCAGTGAAGTATTTTTAGGAAAGCATAAATCGGGTAAATACTACATGTCTGATGTAGTCATACTAAGTATGCCTGGAAAGGACATAGCAGGTGATTGTTATACATTTACAAAACAGAAGCATAAAATTAAAAAAATACAACCCTGTTGGATTCAAACCCTCAATTCTGTGCAATGGCACTTGACAAAATCACTTCATAATCTAGCTGAGCCATAACTGTATATATAGAGAGAGTACATGACATTGATTTGTCTTTCATTGTTGCCGTAGTACTGCTGTTTCTCATTAGTTGTACAAGTGAGTTGACTGCACTTGCTGTGACCTATCATGCACAGTACAACCACAAAAAGAAAAGTTATTAAGACATCCTTATTGAGCATGTGAGTCATGTATTTATCTAGTTTTTTATCAGTTTAAAGGTGAGAAATGGGTGTATTGTACAAACATGACAAAAGGATGTAAGCAGAGGGCCATAAACTTAAGATAAAACTAGACATGAAATCTTATGATATTCATATTAAGACTAAAACTGACAATAATCTAAAGCTCATCTTCTACTTCCAAGGCATGTTAGTCAGTCAGCCCTTACTATCACCTGTCAAACTTAGACCCTTGCCACTCATATCAATGCTCGCTTCATATATTTTGTTAATTATGTCATAGCAAACTCAAATTCTTATTAATCTGTACTTCCTGTAACTCCAACAAACAACAGTATCCAGTCGTTTTAAATCTTGATTTGAGTATCATCATCAAAAGGCTACTTTTAATATTAAAGTCTACTGTTCTAATTCCAGACAGCCTTCCAGCTGAATACATTAAGACTGCAACTGATTCTTGGCTTATCCAGTCTCCATTCTAATAAACTGTACCATAAAGGAAATTACATGCCCACTATATGAAAGAAATAATTTATACTGCATCTGCACAAAGGCAGTTGTAATACAACCCTTTGCAGCTACAGGCCCATAGACATTTTGTCCCCATTATCTAAAGTACTAGAAAAAAGTTTTCATACCCAGTTTCTTAAATTCCTCTCAGACAATAACCTTATACCCCCTAAATCCACAAGGTTTTATCCCTAACTACAATACAAATGCTGCTCTATTCAACTTCATCACTACCATAAATTAAAACATAAATAAAGGCAATCTACTCTCTGCTATATTTTTTAAGCAATGAAAAGTCTTGGACACAATTACAACTCTTGACCGTTGGTGTGACTACACTTTCATGATTTGAAAGCTATCAGCCCAATAGTTCACATGTCAAGAAATGGCAAATTTCCTTCCATAGGTTCATAGGTAGGTACTAGACTATTGGCGCTAGGGCCTATACAAGCCTAGCCAAAAAGGTACCCTGGCTTTCACCACCCAAGAAAGTTATTTTCCTGTGCCCCTGTCTAGCAGAGCCACAGAGGTGATCCCCGGGGTGAATTTCCTATTTTCCATTCAGTCATAAAGATTTTTCTTGAAGAGTGCTAATGAGGAGCTTTGTTTGATATAAATAGGTAGTTTGTTCCAGAGTATGGGAAGTCTCTGGGACAGGAATCTACCCCTCCAGCATCTTCTCTTTATTGTGGGGACAAGGTTTAGGTCCCTAGAGTGTGTAGCTCAGAGGGATTGGGATTTCTTTAAGTGGAGCATGTCCAACAGATCTGGGTTTAACATAGCTTCGTATGTTAGGCAGAGATCGCCTCTGAGTAGGTGATATGCAACAGAGTAAAGCTGGAGTTTTTTGAGATGGTCTGCATAAGTTATCTGTTTGAGGCTGGTAATCCTCTTTGTGAGGTATTTCTGCGGTCTTCCCAGTTGTTGTAGATGTCTTGTGAGGTCCATATGAAAAGGGGTGTTGTACTCTATAATGGGTATAATGAGTGATGAGTAGAGCGGAACAATAAACTCTTTTTTCCTGGAAGAGAAACCTGTGATGAGGTGTGCCACATAGAAGGATTTCCTGACTACTGTGATGATGTGATTATCAAAGGAGAGACTACTGTCCACCTGTGTCCCAAGGTCTCTTATCACACTTTTGGTGTTAAGTAGACTGCCAAATATGTGGTAGCTCATGGGTACAGAGTTTTTACCAAAAAGGATGACAATGCAGTTTTTGGCATTGATCTTGAGGCCATGGCTTTGACACCAGGCATCTGTCTCAGTGAGGCCCTTTTGTAGGATGTCCACATCATTAGTAGTTTCAATTATGGCTCCTAGTTTGCAGTCATCTGTGAGCTGTTAGCCAAAGACCTTCTGTGTTAGCCTGTACTTCAGAAAAGTAGATACCAAACAGGAGAGGACCCAGGACTGAACCCAGTGGTACTCCACTTGTCACTGGTCTGGAGTCGGATTTGGAGTTTGGTACTTTCACAGTGTGGGTTCTGTCAGTGAGCCAGTTGGCAACCCATCTTATGACATAGGGATTTATTCCTAGTTTAGTGAGTTTATCTATAATTCCAGAGTGGAGGATGGTGTCAAAAGCCTTGGCGAGATCTAGATAGGCTGTGTGAACCACCTTACCCTCATCTAACTGCGTGTTTGCTTCAAAGAAGTCAATCAGGTTTAGGAGACATGATCTGCCTTTTGCAAACCTGAACTGGGTGGAGTCTAGAGTTTGGAGATTACCAGTGTCTGTGTTTATAAGTTCCATGATGATACGTTCCATGGCCTTGCAGACCAGGCTCGTTAGGCTAATGGGGTGGTAGTTCCTGGGGTCCGTGGTGGCTCCCCCTTTGTGGAGTGGGATAACCATCGCTGTGTGCCATTCAGTGGGCACAAAGCTTGAGGTGAGTCTATGATTGAACATGGTGCTTAGGTGGGGTGCCAGTTCATTCTGTAGTTCATGTAGAACGCAGCCTGGAATGTTGTCACGTCCCATGGATGCTGTGTTCTTGGCTTTGGAGAGTGTGGTTTTTACCTGTGCAGCCATGATTACAGGAACTTTGTATTCATCCAGAATAGAGATGGGCCCTTTAGGGGGTGGGGGGGGGTAAAGTTAGCACTGAACCTATCTGCCAGGATGTTGGCAATATCAGTTGGTTCTGTATATTTAGTGCCATTGTGCTGTAACTCAGAGCAGATCTGAGTGTTGCCACTCAGATACTTGACATAGCTATAGAATGCCTTGCTTTCTCCCAGTCTGTGTCAGTATTCCCCAGGGTTCAGTTCTTTCACCATTACTTTTTAATATCTTTACAAATTAGCTTCTTGCTGCCTGTAACCATGTCACCATAAATATAAAGATGACCCTACTCTCATTTGCATCTCCAAAACCCTAGATGAACTACAACTTAGTCAAGAATCACTCAACTTCGTAGAATCATGGCTGTCAAAGTCTCAGCTACTCTTAAGCTCTACTTTTAATCTCTAGCAAATTCAAAGTTTTGTGTTCCCTACAAAGTGGTATCTTTAATGCAAATATCTCGTTACTACAACCTCCTCAAACAATTCCATGATTGATTTAGGCTCTCATACAAAGGTTGTACGAGTTACTACTGATGAAAATCTGAAATGTGACTACCACAGAAAGGATTCAGTCAAAAAGACCCATCAGAAACTAGGGTCCCTGTACATAATTAAACCTTACCTAACTCCTAAGTAAACTTTTATGCCATAAAATACATTATCTCCACTGCCCTACATCCATTTCATCTTTATGCCACCCCACTTTAATAAATCTGCAACCTAGACATGTTGGTCTGCTTGAACAGTTCTACAATATAGTTACCCAATTTGCTGCTTGAGATACCTTATAGGTCCCACCACTGCATGGCACTTAACTCATCACTGCTGAGTGATGCCTCCAGTTACTTCTACAGTTACAGCCTACTGATGTCTCTTGGAGTCAAATATTGCATGTTCATAATTCCAAACCCATCCTATATTTATTTTTATTTTATTTATTTTACATTTGTTGACTGGGTTTGTCCAGCTGAGCTTAAGACCTCTTTTTCAGCGCATTCCCAGGGAGAAAAGCTCAAACATATTATACAATTTTCATTATAAATTAGCATTAAATAGCAATGTTACAGGATTATTACAAGGCAAAAAGTAGCAATACAATGTTATACAGTGTCAATAATCAGGAGTATAGCAAAGCTCTTTCAAGATGTATAAAAATAAATAATATGTCATTAAGATGAATATAGTTTTTGGGGTAAGTAGTTATAAAAACCCAGTTTTATCATAATGTTGTTGCATGAAGGCAAAACAATTACTATAGAATGTTTCTCTGAGGCGATTTGCTTAATAGGTTTTAGAAGACAGTAGAAAGAGTAGTCAAGGAAGATTAGAGAGAGCTAGTGAGAAGAGTGAGTTAAGGGCAGAAAGTAGATTAAGGTATGAGAAGTAGGGAATGTTAAGGAGGGAGAGTGCAGTGGCAGGACCAGCGACTTTTAAAGTGCTCTTTGGTAGCTGTCTTAAATTGTTTAAGATGTGTAAGGATCCTGATTTCTAGTGGGACCTTATTACAGGCAATAATGGGGTGATAGCTGAACATGTTACATCCAAATTTAGACTTGAGTTAGTAGATTTGTTGTAGGTCTTGGTTAGACTTTGGAGAGGTCTGGAGGGAGAATAATGGGAAATGAGAGGGAATAGTGCCGGGCAGTAAGAAGGCTGGTATAGGATAGAATGGATGACCTGGGGCTGAAAGAGAAGAAGCTGATGGGGTACTTCAAGTCAGTTTAGGTGTTTCAGAGAGTGACAGTGATGGGATTTGTAGGTTTGTTGTTATAAACAACAAAATAAATTAATATATATATATATATATATATATATATATATATATATATATATATATATATCTATAGGGTTCCTATTAGTTAATCGAAACTTCAGCAGTTCGAACACCATATGTTCGAACTGTGAAGTTCGAAAAATGATTATTGCAAAGCCGCGGAACACCAAATTCTTTCCCAAGGAAAGAATTCAGTTGGCTGTTTCTGCGGCTTCACGATTTTCAGCACTGTGGTGGAAAATTACGGGTCGGGTTCAGGTAAGTGTGTGATTGTGCGGACATTAGGGTTAGGGCACGGGTTAGGTGAGTTAGGGTTAGGGTGCGGGTGAGGTGGGTGTGCGATAGTGACAGACTTTAGGGTTAGGGTGGGATAGGTGAGTTAGGGTTAGGGCACGGGTTAGGTGAGTTAGGGTTAGGGTTAGGGCACGGGTGAGGTGGGTGTGCGATACTGACAGATCTTAGGGTTAGGGTTTAGGTTAAGGTAAGTGGATAAATAGCAGTGTATGTACAGTTTAGTGTAGGGTTAGATGTAGGATTTTAAGTGTATGTGTGTGGATTGCTGTTTTTTTGGTGCGCTTGTGTTGTGTGTGTGCTTCTTGGAATAGTGATTTCTTTTCCCTGGGAAAAAAAATCGCTGTCCTAAGCCTTCGATGGTTTTGCACTTCAAGGTTAGAAGTCTGAACATATGGTGTTCGAACTTCTGCCATTTCATTGAAGTGATATAAACCCTATATATATATATATATATATATATATATATATATATATATATATATATATATATATATATATATATATATATATATATATATATATATATATATATATATATATATATATATATATATATATATATATATTGTTTGTTGTAGGTTATATACAAAGTATTAAATTATTTTATCATAGAGCTTACACAATGGCAAACAGAAGTACATTGATATTTGATCTCTGTCTAGTGCAGGTAAAGAGACATTGATTGTAGTTCATATAATATTTATTTATATTGTCATAAATGCCATGTTTTTCTGAATATCTTAACAACCAAGTAGCACAGACAGAACTGCTTAGCGTCATATGAAAGCTCTCAGTGGGGTGAACAAAATGCTGCAACCAATATGTGTGTAAATCCAGTGGTTGCTGAGATAATGTAAGTTGTTTACAAAATATTACAGACTTAACAGTTACTAAGTTTATTGTGACGTTTTAAACCCATTTTAAGACCTAGAACCAGTTTGTGCTGAAAAGTTTGTCATTTATATTTCTTTAGTAACTCTTGCAGTTCCAGCGATATGAATATCTGTTTGAAATGTGAGAATATAGTTTGATTTTATTAAACTCTTAGATTTCATCCACTGGAAGTTACAGTGCAAACCTACAGAGTCCGTTGTAGGGAAGGAGTTAAACAACTCTCCTGGCTTGAACGTTACCATTTTTTATTCCTCTTCCAACTACTGATCACACACAAACTTACCTGTTAACCAAGCCATTGTTCCATACTAAATGGCTTTAGTGGTATCAGTTGTCTTGCCCACTGGAAGGCCAGTTGACTGTGGGTTCTATTCCCACTACAGGTGATTGTATTGCAGACAATGCAGTGCTCACTCCTGACTTTGCTGTCTTTCAGATGAGATATTAAACTGAAGTCCCACCTGCTTTTGTTGGTAGCAGGTGTACTGAATTTAAAATGGCACCCAATGAAAATAGTATATATATATATATATATATATATATATATATATATATATATATAGTTCCCCTTCAGATAGTCAAATGGCTGAAATCTCAAAACGCATATGGCCGAGACCATATGCTTGAAATTTCAGAAGCTCGACCTTCTGAATGGGGATCAGCATACAGCGCAGAATGGAAGATTTCCCTTTCTGTGCTGTAGTGTGATCTTGGAGTTGGAATAAATAAGTAGTGGGGGGTTGGAGTGCAGGGGGGCTTGCCCCCCTGCAGAGACATTGTTTTGTGTTTTGTTTTTTTAATTTTTTTAACTTCCCTTCTGAAATTCGAGCATATGGCTTCGGCCATATGCATTTCGAGAGTTCAGCCATTCGACCTTCTGAAGGGGAACCATATATATATATATATATATATATATATATATATATATATATATATATATATATGGGTCTACTTCTTTTGACCTAACTCCCATTTGCCTGACACCCATTTGCCTGAGACCAAATGACTGAAATTTCATTTGCCTGACAATTCATTTGCCTGACACTTCATTTGACTGACAAGTATTATTAGCAATAAAATGGAATATGCCCCCTTCCCCATTGTAGTGCGACCCTGGAGTTAGAATATATAGTTAGGGGGGGTGTGGGGCACAGCCCCATAAGTGTGAGGGGAAGCCCCACTTACTTTTCTTTTACTAAGCAATATTACATCAAAAGTTAACAATATCATATGAAATGAAGTGGGGGGCTTCACCCCCACACCCCCCATTGTGGGGGGCTGTGCCCCCCACCCCCTAACTATATATTCTAACTCCAGGGTCGCACTACAGTGGGGAAGGGGGCATATTCCATTTTCTTGCTAATAATACTTGTCAGTCAAATGAAGTGTCAGGCAAATGAAGTGTCAGGCAAATTAAATTTCAGTCAAATGGGGTCAGGCAAATGAGTGTCAGGCAAATGAAAGTTAGGTCAAAAGAAGTAGACCCATATATATATATATATATATATATATATATATATATATATATATATTTACAGATTATTGACATATTTACATATTAACACTAGTTATATATATTTACGTCTCCATACATTTACTTTACATTTTCAAGTATTCCCCCAATCTTTTACCCACAGCCAAAATATGTAATTTAATTGAATTTTTCATTCCATATTGTCCATACAACATAAAAAAATAATTCTGTCCATCTTCTTTTCTTCTTTGTGTCTTTGTACTCCATAATAGCCATATTCTATCATATCCATGTTTAACTGTTCATATTTTAAATATATCATGTTTAAATATTTCTACCCATAACTTCTTAATTCTGTCACATTTCAAAAAAAAACATGTTCTGCAGTTTCTAATTCCCCACACTTATTACAAACTCTATCTTGTTTTCTCTTATACTGCATAATATCTTTTACAGTCAGTTTGCATATGGATAATCTCCACAAAAATGATTACATTCCTTTATGTTTTTGTAATTTTCATGGCTTCTTAAAGATCTTTCTATTAGTCAGCAAAATAAAAGTATTTCAATATATTAACATACCATTCCTTCCTGTTCTTTTTATTACATCCTTTCTTATTTTTCATAATACAATTTTATTCTGATATTCTTTTATTGTGTCATTATTAATACTTTTACCTCTCTTCTTAACTTCCATTCCTTCTCATACATCTTTATATTGATAATACATTATCATTTATATCAATTTTTTTCTTCCTTCATATTACTTTTTAATACTTTGTAAAAGCTTAAAGATGCTGAATGCACAATAGGATTAATTAAACCTATGCCCGTTTGGTCTTCTTTCATATACAATGTTCCTCTTTTAACCAGGTTCAGTCCAGAACCCCAAATAAAGGAAAATATTAACATCATTATTTCTTTTTCATATTTTACAGGTATCACATAAATATTTGCTACATACGCTATTTTACCTAATATCATACTATTCATTAAATGTGCCTTGTTTCTGTATGGAAACCTATATGTTTTCCAGAACATAAATATGTCCTTTATTTCTTTCATCACTTTGTCCCATTGTTCGTGTGTATTCATTTTTCCCATATTCTACTCCTGACACATCTATATACTTGAAGCACCACACTATAGAACAAACCTCTGGCCTGGAACTTGGGGTATGAGACATCTATATACTTGTTACTAAATTCAACACCTATTTCCCCATTAAAACCAAATCCTTTACTTTTTTCTTTATATTTAGTACAATTCCTTCCAACATTACACCTAAGTTCAACTCTACTCTTTCCACCCATAGTGTATTCTTTGTAATTATTGCAATATCATCTGCATACGTGTACATTATTGGCAGTTGTACTTCTTTTACCATGCTAAAACCTCCATTTCTTGACATTTTGTTAATTTCAATCACTATTATATTCATAACCAACAAAAAAATTAAACTACTTGCTGGACACCCCTGTCTTATTCCACTTTCTATTTTTTTTTCTTCCCCTATCCATCCTTTCACATTTAGTTTCACATATTTTTTCTCACACACTAATTTAATTACACTTAAAACTTTTTCAATTATATTGTTTGCTTGTAAAATATCCCATAATGATGCATGTTGTATGTTATCATAGGCTTTATTTATGTCCAGTATCATTATTTTTGTCTCTACTTTCTTATTGATAATGTAATCAATTACCTCTTTTATTATCCATAATAGTTCTTGACTTCCCTTTCCTTTTCTCTGAAATATATTTTGATAATATACTTTCTCCACCTTACATTGTAATCTTTTAGCAATTATTTTCATAAATATTTTGTAATCTGTGTTATTCAGTGTTATCAATCTCCAGTTGTTTTATCTCTTCTCTATTCCATTTTTAATATAAACTTTATTACCCCAGTACAAATTTTCTTTATATTTAATCCCTGTTTCTAGCCATTCATTCATCACCTCAATAAACATTACTATTTAAAATCCTTCATTTCTTTATACATGTTATATTCAATTCCATCTATTCATGTTTATATCTCTCGAAATTTCATTCAGTTCATTTATATTTATACTTTTTTCTAAATATTCATTATCTTCTTTGTTTAATTTCTTTGCGTCATAAACTTTTCCTATGTTCACTTTTTTCTTAACAAATACATTTAATGCATGTTCTTTAACTATTTTACATATTCTTTCTTGTTTTTAATTAATTTACCTTCCTTATCTTTTAATTCTCTTATTATCTTGTGTTCTTTCATTATCTTCACAAATAAGGTGCTACCTCTTCTTTTTTCCTTGTAAAAAATATTTTTGCTTGTGTAACAGATTATGAATCTTAATCTGATTCATTTTATATATTTCTTTTTCCTTTTCATAATTTGTTTCTCTTTTTCTAATACATCTTTGCATATTTCTTGACTTAACACTTTATATTTTTATTTTACTTTCTTTCCTTTTCTATTCATTTTAAGAATGCTTTTTTATATTTCTATTTAAAATTCATCCACCATACTCTCCAGTTTTCATAGAACTCTTTCATACTTATATGATGTTTCCATAGTATTCTCCACTAAATCCAAATCTTTTTCATTAATTCTTTTAATTCCTTTTCCTATCTTAATACCGTCTTCATTTTCTTATGTTTTAATCCAAATCTCTATAAGATCAGAAAATCCATTATACTTAATTCCTTTTTGATTAAGTTTTAAACTTTCTGAAATTAAAAAAAATATCTATTTCAGTTTTAAACTCATATCTCTTATACCTCTGGTGTTTATTTTCCCATAACTTTTACTTACCAATCCTCATAATTTCATTAACTATTTTAACATCACAATTATTATTTTTTTCTCTTAATTCATATTTCCTGGATCCTGGATTCACTCCAGTGCATTCAGCACACTGGGCAACAAATGCCCTTCAGCACTCATTGTTTCTGTAGCAGGTACAGGTTTTATGGAATCAGATTGCTAGCCTGATGACCAAGCCACCTCAGAGGGTGCACCACACACTTGCACACACACACTCACAACTAGGGCCAATTCAGACTGTCCAGTCCACCTGCTACATGTCTTTGGAATGTGGTAGGAAACTGGATCACCTGGAGGAAACCCACCAAATGCAGGGAGGACATGCAGACTTCATACAGAAGGCACCACAAACTGAGAAATTAACCAGGGAACCTCTTTCTGTAAGGGGATAGCTCTAACTGCTACACCACTGAGCTGTCCATATTTACACATACATAATTAGCTATACTTTTGAACATAGTCTCTCTTTGTGTTTTTGGTAACATATGCATATAAAGCTGGAACTCTATATACATAGTTTTCCATATTCTGTCTAACACTGTTCTTCTACCTATTTGAGCTAGTGTAATATCTAATATATTAATATTTTTGACATAATATGCATATGCCAGAACATGTTTCTTTACCTATATTCTGAATAACAGTACCATTTCAAAGTTTTTATGTTTTGTTCTTTCTTTTTCTGTTAATAGTCTTATGTTCTCTCTAATATTATTAGTTCAGCATCTATTCCAGCACACCATTGTAATATACTGATTCTTCTCTTACTGTTTTTCAAGCTGTTAACATTTAAAGCTAATATTCCTAGCTTTTTCAGAACAGTTATTATAATATAATTCCTATCCTTTACCTTTCGTATTTTCTCTAAACATTATGTTTTCAAATTTTCTTTTCCTTTCTCTAACTCTTTTTCCTATCAAATTATTTTTGCCTTTTACATTGTGCTATTCAGACTCTTCTTCACTTGTCTCATTGTTTCTTTTTTCCTTATCTCTTTCTTTACCTTTATGTATAACCACTACATTGACTTCATTTTGCCGTACTTGTTTTTTTTTTTGTCACCATTTCTTCTATCTCTTTCTCTTGTATAACTTAATTTTCACCTTCTTATAGGTTCATAGGTTCATAGGATGATACTAGGCTATTGGCCCAGAGGCCCCTTATAAGCCTAGCCAAGAATTTCACCCATGTTACCACAAAGTCAGCACCTGTTTTCCCGTCCAGCAGGGACAGAGGTGGGATCCCAGGGATATATTTTCTGTTTCCCATCCAGTCGTCCAGGTTCCACTTAAACAGGGCTAGTGAGGTACTCTGCCTGGCATGGACAGGAAGTCTATTGCACAGATGGGTGAGTTGTTGGGACACAAATCTATCTCGCCAACAAGTTCTGAGAACTTGCGTGTGGGTTACATGAGTGGAGTTTGTCTTACAGATATGCAGCAACTCCATCAAGGCTGAGTCTGAGATGGCCTTGTATGCCAGACACAGATCACCTCTGAGTAGCCTGTATGAGACTGAGTAGAGAGACAGGGCTTTTAGCCTATCTGTATAGGATAGGTGTTTGAGAGCCTGGATTTTCCTGGTCAGGAACATATGTGGTCTCTCCAACTGCAAGGTACATGCCGAAGGGGGCATTGTACTTGATAATGGATCTAATAAGGGAGGAGTACAGGGATGTGATGACCTCATTGTTCCTGGTTGAAATACCCTTACTTATGAGGTGGGCCATGTAGAAAGCCTTCCATACAATGGAGGCAACATGGTGGTCAAAAGTCAGATTGCTATCAATCTGGGTGCCCAAGTCCCTCATAATTGATTGCATGCTTAGTACATTGTTATTAATATGATAATTAGTGGGGACACCATTTTCCCCAAAGAGGATAATAATGCATTTCTTAGCATTCAGTTTGAATGTCTATTTCACATTCTAACCATGAATGCCCAGTATTACCACATTTCTTGCATTTTAAATCACATTTTTGCATTTTGTCCTTTATTACCACACAAATAACATTTTTTTTCATATTCATTAATGAAAGGATCATTTTTCCATAAAAATAAGTCTTTGGTTGGCCTCTCTATCCCACAAAATCCTTATTACCATGCGCATTAATAATACTTGGTATGTGCATCACATTGTCATTTACTATTTTTAATATTACTCCACATTCTCATTCCCCAATCCAAGGTCCTCTTTCATCATAAACCTTTGTAATATCCAATACCTCCTTGCAAATAGTCAATAAATTCATTATTAAATCTATAGGTTCAACCTCAGTTCTAAATTGAACCGATATTCTTTTTTGTCAGTCTAAAACAAGGTTGAATAACATATTCAGACCAAAGGTATACATTCTTTTCTGTTCATATTTTCCTATGAAATTTTCTATAAATTGTCCATTTTGAAATAATAAATCACAAAAAGTTTGATTGTTAATAAGAATAAACACTCTTACCTCCTTTGCTGTCACACCTAAAGGTGCAATGGAGTCCTAAACTTCATACCTCCTTTTTACTGCTTATACAAACAGTAAACCTTCTCTTTATATTCTTCTTTTCTTCCTTCCCTTTTTTATGGTTTGCCTTGTGTCTTCTCGCTGGACTCGTCTTTTCTCCCCTCTTCTTCTATTTTCTTCATTATGTCACTCCACAGTGCTGATCATCCATTATTTTCTGGCTCACTTTGGTTGATCATCTGCTGCAAATAATCATCCCACAACCCTCAGGACTGAAGGGTTGTAATAGTACATCAATCCTGTTGCTCCATTTCACCCTCAAACAACCTTTTTTGAAATAATTCATCTGACCCATGTGCTCCCTCCTCTTGTATATCGACCTGCTCCATTCTCCATACTACTTTCAGCAACAACAACATTAGTGTTATCAGCACCCTGGGTTACATCCTCCATGGCTCTGCTATCTCTCTGGACTGCCTAACAGAGATAGAAATCATATGTGCCACCTACAATTTCCTCCTCCTATGCCAAAGAGTAACGTTTTTTTTATATATATATATATATATATATATATATATATATATATATATATATATATATATATATACATTACATATTATTTATATAGTTACATTATTTACATCTATTTACAAATTTCCATGCATTATAAACTTCAGTTTAAGTATCCCCCCACTCTTTTATCCACAACCAAAACATGATTTTCTCCAGAATCTTTGACAAAGTCCATTTTCCATTGCATTTGATTTCATTTAGTCTCTCATTCCATATACTCCATGAAACATAAAATATTATTCTGTCCATTTTCTTTACTTCTTCCTGTTTTCATGCACCATAGTCACCAAATTCTATTATGTCCATATTTATTTGCTCAAAGTTAAACAAACTTTTCATCCTATTATTTTTACATGTTTCTTTCCACAAATTATTAACTCTTTCACATTTCAAAAACACATGCACAGTAGTCTCAAACTCTCCACATGTATTACATATTCTATCTCACTTTTTCTTGTATGGTATATTTGCCTTAGCCAGCAGTTTTTTAATAGACAAGCTCCATAAAAAATCATTACATTCTTTAATCTTTTTAAAGTTGCAAAATTCATGTTAATATCTTTTAAAAGTTAATTCAATTCTTTCATAGTTATTTTTTGTTCTAAATACTCATTATCTTTGTTATTTAATTTTCAGCTTTATAATTGTGTTCTGTTTTCTTCTCTTTTAACAAAGAATTCCAAAACATATACTTTAATTATTTTGTATATTCCTTTTTGATGTCTTATTTGCTTACCTTCCTTATTCTTTAATTCTCTTATTTTTCCTTATTTTATTATTTTACTCAAATATAATGCTACCACTTCTTTCTTTCCTTGTAAACAGTATTTTTCTTTATATAACACGTTTTTAATTTGATTTGTTTTATATATTCCTCTTTCTTTTTCATAAAAGGAATTTTTCTTATCTAATGTCTCTGAATCTTTCTTGACTTGATATCTTATATCTCTCTTTTCCTTTATTCTTTTCTTCCTTATACATTCTAAAAACACTTTGTAATATTTCTCTATAAAATGAAGGCACCAAACTGTCCAATTCTCATAAAACTCTCTCATTTTCATATGATTATTCCATAATTTCATAATTTTTCACATTTTTGTTCTTCAAAATGTAATTCCTTTTCATTAATTCTCTTTATTCCTTTTCCTATTCTTATACATTCTTCATTTTCCTGTACTTTAACCCATACAGACACATGATCCAAAAATCCAGCATACTTAATTCCTTTTTCTTTAACTGTTAAACTATCAGATATTAACAAATAATCAATGTATGTCCTAATTTCATTCCTTTTGTAAGTCCAGTGGTTATTCTCCAATACACTTAACTTTCTACTTCTCATAATTTCTTTAACCATTTTAACATCGCAATCGCTTTTATTTTTTGCTTAAATTACAATTAAAATCACCCATCACTATAATTTCCATATTTACACAAACATATTCAAGCATATTTTAAACATCATTTCTCTATTTTTTGTTACATATGCATATAAAGGTATAATTCTATACACATATTTTTCCCATCTCAAGTCTATTGCCATAATTCATCCTAGTTCCACTATAGTTACATCTAATATTTTAATGCTTTCTTAACATAATATACCTTTTGCTGAGCACATTTCTTTCTCCATGTTACAAACTACCACACCATTCCAAAGTTTTTCAGTTTGTGTTCTTTCTTCCTCTGTTAATAATCTAATATCTTCTAAAACAATAATATGTGCATCTACTACAGCACACCACTGCAATATACCTATTCTCTACTGCAGCACACCATTGTAATATACCTACTCTCTACTGCAGCACACCATTGTAATATACCTATTCTCTACTGCAGAACACCATTGTAATATACCTATTCTCTACTTCAGCACACCATTGTAATATACCTATTCTCTACTGCAGCACACCACTGTAATATACCTATTCTCTACTGCAGCACACCATAGTAATATACCTACTCTCTATTGCAGCACACCATTGTAATATACCTATTCTCTACTGCAGCACACCACTGTAATATACCTATTCTCTACGGCAGCACACCACTGTAATATACCTATTCTCTACTGCAGCACACCACTGTAATATACCTATTCTCTACTGTAGCACACCATTGTAATATACCTATTCTCTACTGCAGCACACCATTGTAATATACCTATTCTCTACTGCAGCACACCATTGTAATATACCTATTCTCTACTGCAGCACACCATTGTAATATACCTATTCTCTACTGCAGCACACCATTGTAAGATACCTATTCGCTACTGCAGCACACCATTGTAATATACCTATTGTCTACTGCAGCACACCATTGTAATATACCTATTCTCTACTGCAGCACACCGTTGTAATATACCTATTCTCTACTGCAGCACGCCATTGTAATATACCTATTCTCTACTGCAGCACACCATTGTAATATACCTATTCTCTACTGCAGCACACCATTGTAATATACCTATTCTCTACTGCAGCACACCATTGTAATATACCTATTCTCTACTGCAGCACACCATTGTAATATACCTATTCTCTACTGCAGCACACCATTGTAATATACCTATTCTCTACTGCAGCACACCATTGTAATATACCTATTCTCTACTGCAGCACACCATTGTAATATACCTATTCTCTACTGCAGCACACCATTGTAATATACCTATTCTCTACTGCAGCACACCATTGTAATATACCTATTCTCTACTGCAGCACACCATTGTAATATACCTATTCTCTACTGCAACACACCATTGTAATATACCTATTCTCTACTGCAGCACACCATTGTAATATACCTATTCTCTCCTGCAGTACACCATTGTAATATACCTATTCTCTACTGCAGCACGCCATTGTAATATACCTATTCTCTACTGCAGCACACCGTTGTAATATACCTATTCTCTACTGCAGCACACCGTTATAATATACCTATTCTCTACAGCAGCACACCTTTGTAATATACCTATTCTCTACTGCAGCACACCATTGTAATATACCTATTCTCTACTGCAGCACGCCATTGTAATATACCTATTCTCTACTGCAGCACACCGTTGTAATATACCTATTCTCTACTGCAGCACACCGTTATAATATACCTATTCTCTACAGCAGCACACCTTTGTAATATACCTATTCTCTAAAGCAGCACACCATTGTAATATACCTATTCTCTACTGCAGCACACCATTGTAATATACCTATTCTCTACTGCAGCACACAATTGTAATATACCTATTCTCTACTGCAGCACGCCATTGTAATATACCTATTCTCTACAGCAGCACACCATTGTAATATACCTATTCTCTACTGCAGCACACCATTGTAATATACCTATTCTCTACTGCAGCACACCATTGTAATATACCTATTCTCTACTGCAGCACACCCTTGTAATATACCTATTCTCTACTGCAGCACACAATTGTAATATACCTATTCTCTACTGCAGCACACCGTTATAATATACCTATTCTCTACAGCAGCATACCATTGTAATATACCTATTCTCTACTGCAGCACACCTTTGTAATATACCTATTTTCTACTGCAGCACACCATTGTAATATACCTATTCTCTACTGCAGCACACCATAGTAATATACCTATTCTGTACTGCAGCACACCATTGTAATATACCTATTCTCTACTGCAGCACACCATTGTAATATACCTATTCTCTACTGCAGCACACCGTTATAATATACCTATTCTGTACTGCAGCACACCATTGTAATATACCTATTCTCTACTGCAGCACACCATTATAATATACCTATTCTGTACTGCAGCACACCATTGTAATATACCTATTCTCTACTGCAGCACACCATTGTAATATACCTATTCTCTACTGCAGCACACCATCATAATATACCTATTCTCTACAGCAGCACACCTTTGTAATATACCTATTCTCTACAGCAGCACACCATTGTAATATACCTATTCTCTACTGCAGCACACCATTGTAATATACCTATTCTCTACTGCAGCACACCATTGTAATATACCTATTCTCTACTGCAGCACACCGTTATAATATACCTATTCTCTACTGCAGCACACCGTTGTAATATACCTATTCTGTACTGCAGCACACCATTGTAATATACCTATTCTCTACTGCAGCACACCATTGTAATATACCTATTCTGTACTGCAGCACACCATTGTAATATACCTATTCTCTACTGCAGCACACCATTGTAATATACCTATTTTCTACTGCAGCACACCGTTGTAATATACATATTCTCTACTGCAGCACACCATTGTAATATACCTATTCTCTACTGCAGCACACCATTGTAATATACCTATTCTCTACTGCAGCACACCGTTGTAATATACCTATTCTCTACTGCAGCACACCATTGTAATATACCTATTCTCTACTGCAGCACACCATTGTAATATACCTATTCTCTACTGCAGCACACCATTGTGATATACCTATTCTCTACTGCAGCACACCATTGTAATATACCTATTCTCTACTGCAGCACACCTTTGTAATATACCTATTCTCTACTGCAGCACACCGTTGTAATATACCTATTCTGTACTGCAGCACACCATTGTAATATACCTATTCTCTACTGCAGCACACCATTGTAATATACCTATTCTCTACTGCAGCACACCGTTGTAATATACCTATTCTCTACTGCAGCACACCATTGTAATATACCTATTCTCTACTGCAGCACACCGTTGTAATATACCTATTCTCTACTGCAGCACACCGTTATAATATACCTATTCTCTACAGCAGCACGCCATTGTAATATACCTATTCTCCTTTTAAGATTTTTCATACTTTTCACATTTAAAGCTGATATTTTCAGCTTTTAAGAACAGTTAGTATAAAAAATATATCCCTTTCCTTTCTTATTTTCTCTAGGTATTATATATTTTTTTAAATTTTCTTTTCCTTTCTTTAATTCTTTTCCATATTGAATTATTTTTATTTCTTACTGTACTCCAGTCAGCTTCATTTTCACTTGTCTCCTCTGTTTCTTTTTCCTTTTTCCTTTCTTCAACTTCATTTGCAAGCTCTTTATCAGTCACATCTTTTTGTATATTTTCTTGTATAACACATTCTTCTATCTCTTTCTCATGTATAACTGCATTCTCAATTTCATTTTCTTGCACATTCACTTTGCATTCTGGCTATGAGTGACCAGTATTGCCACATTTGTTTTACATTTTAAATCACATTTTGTTCATTATGCCCTGTTTTATCACGTGAATAACACCTTTTTATCACATTCATTGATTAAATGATCATTTTTCCACAAAAATAACAGGTCTTTGGTTGACCCCTGTATTTCACAAAACCACTATTACCTTGAACATTAATAATACTAGGTACATGCATAACATTATCATTTTCCATTTTCAGTATTACTCCACATTCCCAACCCCCAGTCCATAGTCCTCTTTGATCATATATTTTTAAAGTGTCCATTACTTCTTTACAAATAGTTAACAAATGTTCTTTCAGTTCTTTTGCTTCAACTTCAGTTCTAAACTGGATCATTATTATTTTTTTGTTGTTGTTGTTTGTTTGTCTGTAAAAAGCTTGCACCACATATCCTGACCATGGATAAATATGTTTCTTTTGTTCATATGTACCCAGAAAATTTTCATTGGCCTGCCCAGACTCAAATATCAAGTCACAAAAAGTCTCTTTATTAATTAAAATAAATGTTCTTACCTCTTGTTTTGACACCCAGAGGTGCTATGATAGAATGCCAAACCTCATACTTGTTCCAACATTCTTCTTATTTACTGTTCACAAATACTGTATACTTTTATTTTGTTTCTTTTATTACTTCTTTCTTCTTTATTCCTTCTCCAACAGTTTGTGTATACGTTTTTGTCTCTGGAACTTTTTCTGGCACAGTCACTTCTTTTTTTCCATGATGTCACTCCATGAAATTGATGCTCCATTTTCTGGTTCACTTTGGTTCACCATTTTTTCCAAATAATCATCACGCCCCCCCCCCCCCACTGGAGGGTTGCAATTATACATTTTTCAGAGGTAACTGTCTCTCCTTCAATCTCCTCTGAAAGTTTTCATTTTAATCTATCTCTGTTTAAGCTACAATCTCCTTTTCCTCCAATGTCACTGTTTGTTTCTGTACCCATATCATCACAAAAAAATTCTGGTAGCAATTCTGCCATTTCAACTACATTTTCAGGAACTTTCACTCCACTTTCAGCAATATTTTCTCCCTGTTCCTAGTGGCTGCCTTCACACCTGGAAAGGAAACAGTAAGTTAGGCTGTGTAACACATAAACTCTTCCCCTGACTACCAAAAGTAGGGGACATTCCCAGATGCCCTGGCCCAATTTCTGAAGTAGTATAAATGCCGCATTGAGTCTCCCCTTAGAAGTGGCTGCTAGCCTAATGGGACTAAACTGGTCAACAAATAAAAATCTACTACAGTTATACTCCTCAAATAGATCACTTCACTCTACTGGCAAACCACTATTACTAATGACAAAATGTAAGAGTACAGCTGGTGACACTCCTTCTCTAGTATAGTCTGACAACTGAACTCCTTACTCTTCCATTAAAATGAATCAACAACAATAAATCATTTAAGCACAAACTCAAAACAATATCTAATGGACTCTTGGTTATGCTCCTGTTCAACACATGTCTAGTCTCTCTCTCTGTACATTATTGAGGAGATAATAGTGCTCAAGTAATGTCCCAGTTTCTCTCTAGTTCCTGCTTTCTGTGTAGAACATGATACACCTTTGCCTGTAGTGACACTTCTTGTTATACTTCCTCTTCCTGTCTTCTCCTTTCCACACATCTGATATCCTCCTACTTAGCAATTCAGTACTGTACTGTAGTATTTCTTTTTTATTTTAAATGTCTGTAAATTAACTACTACTTTGGTAAAAACAACCTGTAATAATCAATACAATGTCTGGAGCTTTTCTTCCTAGGGTCTACTAAAAAGGGGCACTTGAGTTGTCCAGTCAGATCATCCCAGTAAACAAATGCTAATAAATAATAAGCAAACAGACGGTGAGCAAATAAGGAATGTTAAGAAAAGGAAAACTTGGAGAAGGAAGTAAAAGGAAGGAAAAGGGCAGGCTATCTAGCAGGTCAAGACAGATATGACTGACGAGTGTGGGGTAAGACAATGAGGGAGCGGTAGCACAGTGGTGAAAGAGACATCAGAAAGAGGAAAAACAGTGGTGAGATGAGGATTATAAAACCAATCAGGGCTTGTCATGGGCACAAAAGGGAGGGGAACACCAGTTTGTTTGATAGGACTGAGTAATCACAGATGCAAACTCTGCCTGATAAGACCCAGTAGGAGATTACTCATAGCACTGGGTGCTGTCACTACTGGGTCTGGACTCAGAAGGTGGATACAATGCTGGCATTCAACCTTCTATCAGTGATACCACCTGCAAGGTCTACCAACTACCAAAGACTGATAAAGGTGTCACCTCCACTTATACTGCTACTGGCAGGTACCACTGTACTGTGCAGGGTTACCTAATGCAGGTGGTGCAGGTAGGACAGAAGGTGTGGGTGTAACTGAAACAGACTGGGATCCAGATGTGTGAGGTACTTCTACTGCTGCTGGTGGTGGTTATGGTGGTCATGGCACTGTTGCTGCCATGTGTCTGGGGTCAACAGTCATTGCATGTGGGGTAGGTAAAGATTACTGTGCTGCTGCATATAGTACTGAAAGAAATGGAGAAACACAAAACAATAAACAAAATAAATGTATGTAAGACAAAGGATAGTGGCAAAGATTGTGGGTGAAAAGAAATACAAACACAATTAAAATTGTATTCTTTACTATATTGATAATGATGCAGTTAAACAGACTATACTTTTGATAGTAGTATATAACCAGTAATTTATATACAAGGGAGGCCTATGCCAAAAGCCATCCTCATATGCAGAGTAATAGAGGTTTAATGGCAGGAGCTATTTAGCAAGATCAACGTGTACCTGTCGTCAGGAATACAATCCTATGTCTAAGACTATTATAAATATAGAAAGTAAACTTGTTGCTCAGGCATACAAATTCCAATCACAGCTAATAGGCAAAGGACAGCAACTACTATTGTATATTGGGAAATGTCCAGCAAATTAGTACTTATGTTCTCACAAGTATGGACCATGTAGTGCTGCAGTGATACTACTGGATAGGAAAATATACATGGTGCAAAGACAATACAACTTTGGGGTAGGGGATTTAGCACAGAGGCATCCTCACAATATTAGGCCAAAGGCACATAAGATCCCCTTTTCCACCTAGACAGGAGGTGGCATGCAGAAACACACTTCAAACTTTGCACAGTCATACTAATGTTTTTGAGCTATGCCAGTTACGACAAATGTTGCAATGGTATCTGGTAGTTCTACAATTATTTTTAGTGCCTGTTACTGTTAAAATTAAAAGCCAGACATATTTATGACACCTTGCTTACTTACCCTAGCACTCGCTTAGGAACTCAGATCTGCTCCTGTACAGCTACCTGTTCATTTTGATCTGTTCACATGCCTTAGTCATACAAAGACCAATCAGAGTAATATTTGTGGATGGCAGGTAGTACCAGTTTACCAGATGACCTGCTATACCGTCCTGACTTACAGTGCATAGGCGGTGCTCGATGCTTAAGTCAGTACTCTCATCAGTATAGGAGGTCAGGATTGTGTCACCTCATGTCACTATAATAGTGATGGTACTGTTATCCCATTCACGGGATGCCAGTTGTTCACATGACAGCCTCACTAAAACTATTTCAGACATCAGCCATACAGTGAGGCAGTTCCTAACCCTCCTGCAGGAGTTTCTGCTTGTAATCCTGGTAGAGGAGATGCAGAAATTTGTTTGTCTGCTCCGCACGCTACCACTGTGCTCTAAAAGGAGCATTGCCCTCTCTTTCTCCAGCCATGAAGTCTCATGTTGAAGAATATCAGTAAAAATGGCAGGAACTGGTGCCCATTTCAGATGTTTTTTATACTATCTACAAATCAATGGTATGTATTAACAGGCATCTCATTTACATGACTGATGGCAAATTCATAAAATATAGGTTGAGAATTATTATTATCAGTATTAGTAGTATTATGGTCCTGATGGGACTTCATGATGTGAAGCATGGCAACCCTCTATTCCTGTGCATGCTGCTGAAAAGGCATGGTCTACAGTGACTCCATCTATAGAAAGTTAAATATGCTGTGATAATTCCCTCATATCAAAAATCATAGTTGGTGCACACGCGCTTAACTGTCTGCAAGGTATCATGTAGAAAGCTACATGATATATACTAAGTGTGTTCATCACACACATTGAGCATATAAAAAACAATAATGAAATTACTCCTAATTGGCATAATCATCATGCCCAGAAGGGTGAATCTACATTATATAAATGTGACAAAACACACAGAGCCTCATCTCGCAATGGAAGAAAACTTCTTGAACAAGAGTTTGAACCCTGTTAAGGGTAGTTTTCAAGAGATATTTACTCCTCAAAAAGATATCTACTTAAATAAGGTATGTGCAACTTTTTAAACATCCATTACTATGTATAATGTCAGCTTTTGGACTACTCTTTAATCTAAGGCCTAGAACTGATGTCAGTTTGTCAGTACTAACAAAGTTGTTTACCAAAAATGTGTTAAGTGGTACATTGCAAATGGTATGACTGTAGTAACCTTCAGTATTGTTAAGATAAAAGGCAGACACACCATTGATGTCATATTCAAAGCCTGTGCAGTGCCTAGCCTGCACAGATGTTGTTAGCCACAGCCTTTGTAACACTGATATTGTAATGGTCATGTGTTGTTGTTCACTTGCAGTCCTATGCTTGTTTAGTGGGGAATATGTGTTCGGTACCTAAACATGCCTGACATTTACTAAAGAATGTATACACAGATATGTGTCAGGCACAAATACAACATTCTATATGCCCTAGAAGGATAATAACATTATAAGGATCAATAAGGCCCATGAAGAAATAAGGCTATCAATTCCATTGTATTCTATACCAACAGAGCTGTACGTCCAAAATAGGGCAGTAAGAAAAAAATAGGTGAATCTAGTGGGGCATCAACATCCACCTGGAAACCTGAATTTACTAATACAAGGAATTAGGTGGTACTTCAGGGCCTCTATTTACATGGGCAATGGCTATTTACTGTCCATGCTGCTGACCAGCATTTCCATGACCAAACCAGGGCTGAAGTTGTCACAAATGTCAATGCACTGAATGGTGAAGACCACAGCTATGACATGGTCTGATGCAGAGCCATAGAAATAATTCATGCCACCATATGCAGAATGGAAACTTTGACACAGGAATGAAGGATAACATGTGGTGGGACATCAACCAAACCACCTCTTACTAAGATGGAGGAGTTTCTGGCTTCAATTTAAAGCAGTACCATCTTGAAAGAGTCCCACAATGCAGTGCTGGATGCTGTTGGCAGGCCCCAAAGAGTATTAACTGCAGATGCCCCAGGTATGTAGTCCACATAGTATCAGTATCTAAAACTCCTCCTTGCTTCTTAGCCATGCCAAACTTCAATAAATCTATCTGACTTATAGTATATAGCTACATGAGGGATCCCACTGCCAGCCATCCTTCAAGAGTATACAGGTACACTAGGGATCCCACTACCAGCCATTTTCCAAAAGTATATGTGAAGGATCCCACTGCCAGCCATCTACTGAAGGTATATTTATATTAAAGATATCGGGAGCATGTGTACTTGTGGTGTTGGGTCTAACTTACACTGGACCTTTTTTGGTTTGATGTATTCAGAGGTGGATCTTTATCTGATGCCAGCACTGTGAAACTGTCTTTGTCTGATTACTGTGGATCTGTAGCCTCTACTAATGATGGCAGAGATGAACTGGCACAGGCAGGGGTTGAAGAGTACTTGTTTGACACATTCAGTGTGACCACTGCATCCCTTCCACAGAACGTAGACTGAGTCTCCATGCCTGTGGATGCCCAGGATACACAAACATCTGAGAGAGGACAGATTGATGGGAACACTATACTTCAGGGAAGTGTGATGGCTGTCAATATTCAGATGTCTGTCCCTTGCACTTGTGTACAGGGAGGTCCACACACACTGTGGCTGGCAATAATGGTATGATTCTCTGAAGCTGGTGTGTCATTTGCTGACACCCAACATATGTGCAGGATCATTGTAGAACTACAGTTTAATACTAGCACAGACATGGCAGAGATAATTAGAGTGACCCAGGGTGTATAGGCTAACCTACAGAAGTGCATGCAGCATATGAGTTACTCTTGTATAGATTAAATCATGCACTGGACAATGCTATGTCTTGTCTGGCTTATTTGGCAGGGGCAAGGGATATCCTCGCAAATGGTGATCTGCTACATCCTCAGATGTTAGCCATCATGGCCACTGGACAAAAATGATCATGCTCTCACAGTGCTAGCACTTCCACTACAGCATCTATTGCAGATGTAACCACTCCCAGAAGAGGGAAACCCCATGGTTGTGGCCACTGTTACACTGGCACATCTTCTAGAGTAAGTCAGTTGAGGCCATGTAACACACCAGCATCTAGCCAGTGTCATAATACAGACCATCCAAATCCTGGAAGGGACATTCCTCAAATATGGGAGGGGAGGCATAAATGGGAAGCTGAACCCTGTAATGCATGCCCTGGACCTGTCCTGTATGCTGTGCTGCAGTGCTGCATCAACTGCTGAAGCTATGTCCCTGCAGATCCACACACATCACTACAGCCCCCAGTAGTAACACATATGCAGTGACCCTGGGACCTGCTCAGTGTTAACCCCCTCCCCCAATGGTTGTCGCACTTCCTTAAAACACTTTTTGTTTCATACATCTAACTTCTCACACACTTCACTGTGAAAGACATGCACTTCTGTACTCCCTTCTCCACCTGTGAAAATGATAACTATGCCCTGTTCTTTGTACATTGTTCCTTGGTATGCCTATATTTGTTGCACAGTGTGGCCATTCAATACATAGGCAAGCATGGTGTAGTGTTTTTGTATGCATCACTTTACTGTATGTATCAACTTAGCTCTTGTATATTTATGTTGTTTGTAGAACCTGCTGTCCTTACTAGTGCCATGGCATACTTGGCCTGCCTCCATCTTGCATGATCATCCCTTGCTGATGGCTTCTCCTCTCACTTCTCATCCACATCAGCTGCCACTACCTGTTGAGTGTAGAACTGCCTGCCTTCCAAGAGCCCATCTTGCTGTAATAGCTTCCTAAGTATGATGTTATTTAATGGGTCTATATTATATTTTCGAAAGTTTCAAACATCGAACACCATATGGTCGACACCATATGAGCGATGTTTGAAATTTCAAAAATATAATAAAAAAATAAAAATAAAAAAAACTATACTTACCTAAAGGCTGTAGGCAGGGGGGAAAGCACCCCCTACACCCCCGCTACTTAAATATTCCTACTCCGAGATCGCACTGCATTGAAGTAAAGGGAAAATATTCCCTATGGCGATTTCCGTGTTATGCTCACGACGTTTTGACCAATTGGGTTCGCTCAATACACGTTCACCATTTACAATTTTCGATCAAGCGATAGGAACCCTATTTAACAGTACACACACACACACAGTCAGGATTTCGGCATATATGGCAGGGTCATACTGCAGTGCACCAACAGTTGAAATTAGACACAATAAAAGTACACATTCTATAATGTTTCTGGCTTACAGTTGTGCACAGTAGTACCCCTGGCCTGTTTGATTGTATGGATTTCTGATGACGGTCATGAATCAGGGTTCCTGGGTATATCCAACATCACAAAACAAAACCACAACATAAGGTATATCCAACATCATCCTGAAGTCATTCATCTGATGCAATCAGTCATTGCCCTGCATAAGAGAGTACCTTAAACAAACCCAGGCAGTTACAGACTCATACGTTTGACCAGCCTCATATGCAAAGCCATGGAAGGACTTATCATGAAATTAATCAATCAGTACATAGGGAACCTCCAAACACAAGTCTGGATTCATCAAGGGCAGGTCATACTTATGAATAAACCACTGTGTGACTCACTGGATTGCCAACAGGCTCACAGATAGGATGCAGATAATCAAAATAAGGGAAGTTATCTCCACAAAGAGGCCAGTCACCACTGGAGTCCCCCAGGGTTCTGTGCTGGGACCAGTCTTGTCTGGCATCTACTCTTCTGAAGTAAAAGCCTATTCCAAAGGGCTCTGACTGATTAAGATTATAGTTGATTGCAAGCTGGGAGCAGTCACTGAATCCCCAAATGGTTAAACCATTCTACACAAAGGTTTGTCTTAAATACGTAATTGGTGTCAAAATCATGGTCTAAAACTAAATGCCAAAAATGCATTATTATATCCTTTGGGAGTTCATATACCCCAGGGAAGTACCACACTGACTATAATCCCTAAGAGCTCATAGGATCATAGGAGATTATTAGGCTATCGACCAAGAGGTATTTTTAAGCCTAGCCATTTCATCCCAATGTAATACTATGGAAATGCTTGTCAATACCCAAGATTGCATTTAGTGATGACTGCTCATGTCCAGGAGGGTTGTGTGCATTATCTCTGGTAAAAGTTTACAGTGCTCCATCTACTTGTCCAGGTTCCTCTTGAACAGTGACCAAGTTGTTCAGGATTTGGAACCTTATGTGGGCAGGGACTTAACTTTGACCAACATGTGTCTATTGTTGTAAAAAATTCCTTCTAGATTGCACAGCTTATTAACAAAGGGGTTGTGTCTAGGGATGTCATTGTCCCCTTTACGCAGCCTTCATTAGACCAGTCATTGAACATAATGCCTCCTTTTGCATGCAGCAACTGAAGCACCCACAGAGATACCTTACTAAAAGGATATACGGCTTAACTCATTCCCTCCAGTGCAACTCTTTTGAGTGTATCTCTCAGTAGGTGGGGCTGGAGTTTTTAAAAAAATGAAGTTATCACCTTGCAGTTCCAACAAATACTCATTGACAGAGGTCAAATATCAATACAACTGAGTTTGCCATCATATATGATTCAAGATAAAATATTCCAATTCCTTTTATGTAGCATGGTTTTAGAATTATTATTGTGAATTTAAACAAATGATATTTGACACATAGAGGAACTGTAGGATGTAACTGCAGAAATGCCTGGTGGTGCACTTGGCTATAATGAGCTAAACAATATGAGCCCTGTCATTATTCTCTTTATCCTACAGACTGCTAAGAGGTGACCTGTATGTCTGGCATATAAGGCATCTCCAACCCATTACTGATAAATTTACTGCACGTCAGCAAGTCAAATTACATCAGAAATTCTCAGGCTAGGCCTCTAAACCTCTCCTGCAACATCGATGGAATGGTTTGGAGGAACAGGTGCATTTCTTGGAGGATACCACTACTGTGAAGCAAACTCTCCATCCACATAAAACAAAGTTCATCCCTGTCCATATTCAAGCACAACTTAGATCTGTGGATGGGAAACAGAAAATAAATTACACCAGAAATGCCCCTCTATTACTAATAGACAGAGCCAGACCCTAAATGCTTTATCCCATACATGGGTCCCCTGATATAATTTATGGTATGATCTCAGTTATTCTTATTAGGGGCAATCAACCATAGAATGGGTAAGTTACCTGTTAGTAACAGCCTGCATTCAAATTGCTGGAACCTGTGTTCTGAAAGACTGCCTTAGAGACTGTCTGCAAATATACAGAGCAGAGTATAATTTTTTTGGTTATAGAGTTTGTTAATTGTTGCTTAGATCTCTGTTGAAACTGTTGTCTCACTGTTCTGAGAGACTGATCTGCAAATATACAGAGCTGAGTATATATTTTTGGTTTTAATGTTTGTACTGTTAGTTGTTGCTTAGATCTCTGTTGAAACTGTTTTCTCCACCCACCCTCCCTATTTTTGGTTTGTAGTTTAAATTTGGTGGCTTTTGCAGTTGCCCGCCCCACTGTAGCTTTGATCTGGGACACTCCCCCAGTCCCATCTCTTTACCACATTCTACCTAATAAACTCTTTCTGCACTTGCTTTTAGTCAGGATTGCCAGATGTCCCTATTTGGGTGGGACTGTCCCAAGATCAGCAGCCTGATCCCGATTCCTGCCCTGCAGGTTTAAATCCCGGGCAGCCTCTGCTTTGTTTTTTTGTTTTTTTTGATTGGCCCGTATACCGGCATACAGGCCAATCAAAAATCGCTAAACACGGAGCTTCTTGTGTTTAATGTGGAAGTTCCGCTTTAAACGAAGCTCCGTGTTTCACGATTTTTGATTGGCCCTTGTGCCGGTATACGGGCCAATCAAAACATCGCAAAACAGAGCTACTTCTGTTTAATGCGGAACATCGCAGTCCCGCATTAAATAGAAGTAGCTCTGTTTTGCGATGTTTTGATTGGCCCGTATACCGGCATACGGGCCAATCAAAACATCGCAAAACAGAGCTACTTCTGTGTAATGCAGAACTGCGATTTTCCGCATTAAACAGAAGTAGCTCCATGTTTAGTGATTTTTGATTGGCCCGTATACCGGTATATGGGCCAATCAAAACTTCGCAAATCAAGCTACTTCTGTGTAATGCGCAACTGCGATGTTTCGCATTAAACAGAAGTAGGTCTGTGTTTATTTATTTTTGATTGGCCCGGGCCAATCAAATAAAAAATAAACACAGAGCTACTTCTGTTTAATGCGGAACTCTGATGTTTCACATTAAAGACGTGGAAGACCTTTTTTTTTTTTTTTTTTTAGTCCCTACCTGGCCAGTCGGAAATCTGGCAACCCTGCTTTTAGTCCTTTTAATTTAATTGCATTTTTTAAACTGTGTTTGGTGTAATATTGTTACATACTCAAGTGTGCTAGCTTGCACTGCATGTGAATTGTTTTTACTACTTACTGTTTTTGCTACTTTTCTGTAAAAAAAAAAAACTGTAAGCCTGTTTCCTACCTTTCCTGTAACTAGTGTACCAGCTACAGATTTGCTGTATCCAGGACTCTATGTAAGCTTCTGAGCCTCCCAAGCCTTCCTATGTTGGAGGGAAGCCTTCTAGCTTATTAGTGGGAGTGGTAAGCACTAGGTACCCTGTCTACCACATAAGGAGTGGTTCTGGCCCAGAAATTGTAGTTATTGGCCGTTTGGGCAATCTCCCATCTCTCTCAACTTTATGATTTGAAAGCCTGCATTTGCACTTGTTTTTGTCCTGTAACTCGTCTAGTGCAGATACAGATTCTTAGTTTTAACACTTAAATCTGCTTATTCATGCTCAGCACTTGTTCAGAACTTGTAAGCACTAAATAAGCTACTAATTACTATAGCATTCAATCTTCCTCATTACCTAGAGGAAAACAGTTTTGTACTTACTTTTCTCACTTGCTTAGAGAAAAACAGCTCTTGTACTCACTTTCCTCACTTATCTAGAGGAAAATAGTTTTTTATTCAGGCATGTCCAAGGGTCAGCTCCCAGTGTTCTCTCCTGTCTATCTGATGAATCTGGGCATCTTGAGGCAATGTAGAAATTGCCTCATGTACACAGACAACCCTCTCCTCCTACCACCCAACACTACAACCTGTGAGAGATGCACTTATCTAGCCAAACTGGAGGTAAAGTTCTCTCCAACCAAGACTAAACTTGACAGTCATGAGGAGAAGGTAAACATTTGCACCACACCACACTCATCACATAGTCTCACTAAATCTACACCACCAAAATCCACACATAGTAACACAAAAACATTTGTGGAGGCTCTCAATAATAATCTGTCTAAGCAACAGAGACCTCCAAAGCAGAAACACAAGCAACCTCTATCTCCCAACACAACCCAAATGACACATAGCCCACAGACTCAGTCTGCCACTCAACCACAGCCAATAAGGCAAAACAACGTACCCAACACACTAGTCATAGGTGACTCTATAGTCAGGCAGACTGATGTCCCACTCACCAGGCTAAACAAGGGAAGGTTACTGTCATAACACTTACACTCAAGTCACTCTACAACAAGTACAAATATGACTCTGTCATTGTCCATGTTGGTATGAATGACCTGAGACATACCTCCCTGGACTACATGAAAAGAGACATGGAAGAGCTCTCTGATCTTGTAGCCCAGGCAGGTATGACCCTAGCCCTGAGTAGCATTCTGCCATCACCCAGAATGATGCCGCAGTACACGGACAAAATGATTGACTTCAACAATTGGCTAAGCTTCTGGTGTCATTCTAAGGGGATCCAGTATCTGTCTGCTTGGGATGACATGGTCGACAGACCACAATGCTTTGCCAAAGATGGCCTGCACCTGTCGCCCCTGGGATTCCGGATACTGGATAAGGCTCTTGCTACCCCTACAGTGCCTTTTTTTAGGCACAGTTCAAAGAACAGATTCACCACCATAACAGGAACAGGCAAGCAAAAACTGAGGGTAATGCTGCTCAATGCTAGAAGTCTAAATCTCAAAATGCACTCACTCGAGGCACTTCTTAAAATGGAGAACATTGATATCTGTGCAGTGACTGAGACCTGGTTCAAGGCTCCAGAGAGCACGCCTGCACTACCAGGCTATAACTCATACCACACCTTTTGGCCATGTAACCTGGACCGAAACTCCAAAGGCGGAGGTGTGTCCATATTATCCACACCTCCAGGCTAGTTGCTCAGCATAATGCATCCGAGGTTATCCAAGTGCAACTAACTCTGGGCAAAACTGCAATCCAAATTGTAGCTTGCTACAGATTCCCCACCATGCCCCAGGATTCCCACTCCTCTTTTCTTGATGTACTGGAAAATATTAAGGTTCAACCAAACACCCTAATAATGGGTGACTTCAACTTCCCCACCATTAACTATGAAAACTACTTGTGTACCAACTCTTTAGCTCAACGGTTTCTGGTTGGAACCTTATGTGGGCAGGGACTTAACTTTGACCAACATGTGTCTATTGTTGTAAAAAATTCCTTCTATATTGCACAGCTTATTAACAAAGGGGTTGTGTCTAGGGATGTCATTGTCCCCTTTATGCAGCCTTCATTAGACCAGTCATTGAACATAATGCCTCCTTTTGCATGCAGCAACTGAAGCACCCACAGAGATACCTTACTAAAAGGATATACGGCTGAACTCATTCCCTCCAGTGCAACTCTTTTGAGTGCATCTCTCAGTAGGTGGGGCTGGAGTTTTTAAAAAACTGAAGTTATCACCTTGCAGTTCCAACAAATACTCATTGACAGAGGTCAAATATCAATACAACTGAGTTTGCCATCATATATGATTCAAGATAAAATATTCCAATTCCTTTTATGTAGCATGGTTTTAGAATTATTATTGTGAATTTAAACAAATGATATTTGACACATAGAGGAACTGTAGGATGTAACTGCAGAAATGCCTGGTGGTGCACTTGGCTATAATGAGCTAAACAATATGAGCCCTGTCATTATTCTCTTTATCTTACAGACTGCTAAGAGGTGACCTATGTCTGGCATATAAGGCATCTCCAACCCATTACTGATAAATTTACTGCACATCAGCAAGTCAAATTGCGTCAGAAATTCTCAGGCTAGGCCTCTAAACCTCTCTTGCAACATTGATGGAATGGTTTGGAGGAACAGGTGCATTTCTTGGAGGATGCCACTACTGTGAAACAAACTCTCCATCCACATAAAACAAAGTGCATCCCTGTCCATATTCAAGCACAACTTAGATCTGTGGATGGGAAACAGAAAATAAATTACACCAGAAATGCCCCTCTATTACTAATAGACAGAGCCAGACCCTAAATGCTTTATCCCATACATGGGTCCCCTGATATAATTTATGGTATGATCTCAATTATTCTTATTAGGGGCGATCAACCATAGAATGGGTAAGTTACCTGTTAGTAACAGCCTGCATTCAAATTGCTGGAACCTGTGTTCTGAAAGACTGCCTTAGAGACTGTCTGCAAATATACAGAGCAGAGTATATTTTTTTGGTTATAGAGTTTGTTAATTGTTGCTTAGATCTCTGTTGAAACTGTTGTCTCACTGTTCTGAGAGACTGATCTGCAAATATACAGAGCTGAGTATATTTTTTTGGTTTTAATGTTTGTACTGTTAGTTGTTGCTTAGATCTCTGTTGAAACTGTTTTCTCCACCCACCCTCCCTATTTTTGGTTTGTAGTTTAAATTTGGTGGCTTTTGCAGTTGCCCGCCCCACTGTAGCTTTGATCTGGGACACTCCCCCAGTCCCATCTCTTTACCACATTCTACCTAATAAACTCGTTCTGCACTTGCTTTTAGTCAGGATTGCCAGACGTCCCTATTTGGGCAGGACTGTCCCAAGATCAGCAGCCTGATCCCGATTCCCGCCCTGCAGGTTTAAATCCCGGGCAGCCTCTGCTTTGTTTTTTTTTTTTTTTGATTGGCCCGTATACCGGCATACTGGCCAATCAAAAATCGCTAAACACGGAGCTTCTTGTGTTTAATGCGGAAGTTCCGCATTAAAGGAAGCTCCGTGTTTCACGATTTTTGATTGGCCCTTGTGCCGGTATACGGGCCAATCAAAACATCTCAAAACAGAGCTACTTCTGTTTAATGCGAATATCGCAGTCCCAAGATTAAACAGAAGTAGCTCTGTTGCGATGATTGGTTGTGATCGCATACGGGCCAATCAAAACATCTCAAAACAGAGCTACTTCTGTTTAATGCGGAACATTGCAATTCCACATTAAACAGAAGTAGCTTCGTGTTTAGCGATTTTTGACTGGCCCATATACCGGTATACGGGCCAATCAAAACATCACAAAACAGAGCTACTTCTGTGTAATGCGGAACTGGAATTTTCCGCATTAAACAGAAGTAGCTCCATGTTTAGTGATTTTTGATTGGCCCAGATAGTATATACGGCCAATCAAAACATCGCAAAACAGAGCTACTTCTGTGTAATGCGCAACTGCGATGTTTCGCATTAAACAGAAGTAGGTCTGTGTTTATTTTTGATTGGCCCGGGCCAATCAAATAAAAAATAAACACAGAGCTACTTCTGTTTAATGCGGAACTCTGATGTTTTGCATTAAAGACGTGGAAGACCTTTTTTTTTTTTTAGTCCCTACCTGGCCAGTCGGAAATCTGGCAACACTGCTTTTAGTCCTTTTAATTTAATTGCATTTTTTAAACTGTGTTTGGTGTAATATTGTTACATACTCAAGTGTGCTAGCTTGCACTGCATGTGAATTGTTTTTACTACTTACTGTTTTTGCTACTTTTCTGTAAAAAAAAAAAAACTGTAAGCCTGTTTCCTACCTTTCCTGTAACTAGTGTTCCAGCTACAGATTTGCTGTATCCAGGACTCTATGTAAGCTTCTGAGCCTCCCAAGCCTTCCTATGTTGGAGGGAAGCCTTCTAGCTTATTAGTGGGAGTGGTAAGCACTAGGTACCCTATCTACCACATAAGGAGTGGTTCTGGCCCAGAAATTGTAGTCATTGGCCGTTTGAGCAATCTTCCATCTCTCTCAACTTTATGATTTGAAAGCCTGCATTTGCACTTGTTTCTGTCCTGTAACTCGTCTAATGCAGATACAGATTCTTAGTTTTAACAGTTAAATCTGCTTATTCATGCTCAGCACTTGTTCAGAACTTGTAAGCACTAAATAAGCTACTAATTACTATAGCATTCAATCTTCCTCATTACCTAGAGGAAAACAGTTTTTGTACTTACTTTTCTCACTTGCTTAGAGAAAAAACAGCTCTTGTACTCACTTTCCTCACTTATCTAGAGGAAAATATTTTTTATTCAGGCATGTCCAAGGGTCAGCTCCCAGTGTTCTCTCCTGTCTATCTGATGAATCTGGGCATCTTGAGGCAATGTAGAAATTGCCTCATGTACACAGACAACCCTCTCCTCCTACCACCCAACACTACAACCTGTGAGAGATGCACTTATCTAGCCAAACTGGAGGTAAAGTTCTCTCCAACCAAGACTAAACTTGACAGTCATGAGGAGAAGGTAAACATTTGCACCACACCACACTCATCACATAGTCTCACTAAATCTACACCACCAAAATCCACACATAGGAACTCAAAAACATTTTATGAGGCTCTCAATAATAATCTGTCTAAGCAACAGAGACCTCCAAAGCAGAAACACAAGCAACCTCTATCTCCCAACACAACCCAAATGACACATAGCCCACAGACTCAGTCTGCCACTCAACCACAGCCAATAAGGCAAAACAACGCACTCCAACACACTAGTCATAGGTGACTCTATAGTCAGGCAGACTGATGTCCCACTCACCAGGCTAAACAAGGGAAGGTTACTGTCATAACACTTACACTCAAGTCACTCTACAACAAATACAAATATGACTCTGTCATTGTCCATGTTGGTATGAATGACCTGAGACATACCTCCCTGGACTACATGAAAAGAGACATGGAAGAGCTCTCCGATCTTGTAGCCCAGGCAGGTATGACCCTAGCCCTGAGTAGCATTCTGCCATCACCCAGAATGATGCCGCAGTACACGGACAAAATGATTGACTTCAACAATTGGCTAAGCTTCTGGTGTCATTCTAAGGGGATCCAGTATCTGTCTGCTTGGGATGACATGGTCGACAGACCACGATGCTTTGCCAAAGATGGCCTGCACCTGTCGCCCCTGGGATTCCGGATACTGGATAAGGCTCTTGCTACCCCTACAGTGCCTTTTTTAGGCACGGTTCAAAGAACAGATTCACCACCATAACAGGAACAGGCAAGCAAAAACTGAGGGTAATGCTGCTCAATGCTAGAAGTCTAAATCTCAAAATGCACTCACTCGAGGCACTCCTTAAAATGGAGAACATTGATATCTGTGCAGTGACTGAGACCTGGTTCAAGGCTCCAGAGAGCATGCCTGCACTACCAGGCTATAACTCATACCACACCTTTTGGCCATGTAACCTGGACCAAAACTCCAAAGGCGGAGGTGTGTCCATATTATCCACACCTCCAGGCTAGTTGCTCAGCATAATGCATCCGAGGTTATCCAAGTGCAACTAACTCTGGGCAAAACTGCAATCCAAATTGTAGCTTGCTACAGATTCCCCACCATGCCCCAGGATTCCCACTCCACTTTTCTTGATGTACTGGAAAATATTAAGGTTCAACCAAACACCCTAATAATGGGTGACTTCAACTACCCCACCATTAACTGTGAAAACTACTCATGTACCAACTCCTTAGCTCAACAGTTTCTGGAATTCATAAACTCCAATGCCCTAGATCAACTTATCCACACCCCCACCAGGGGCAACAATATCCTAGATCTAGTCATTACCAACATGAGTAACCGGTGTTCCAAACCTGAATTCAACACCTCTTTGGTCCGATCCGACCATAAGCTTATCACCCTTGATATCCACATCCTGCCCCCACCCCTCATTAAAGAAACGACAGTAAAATATTTCTCCAAAGCGAACTTCATGCTTTTTAAGGCAGAAGTGGTAAACTTCATGACACCCATGCAGATGAACAATACAGTTACAATTGCTGAATCCTACACAAATGCACTCTATAAGCACTTACACAAGTGCATGGATCATGCTATCCCAAAGAGAACCAAAATGCTATCCTCCAAAAAAAGGAAGCCAATCTGGTGGTCCTCTGCCATAAACAAACTGTAAAACAGAAGGAAGAAACTGTTGCAAAAGAGAGTAAAATCCCATGAGTGGAGGAGCTCCCTGGTCAGCCACAGTGAGAAGCTGAGATCCTTTATAAGATCCTCCAAAGCTAGCTATGAAAACAAAATCGCCACTAAATCCAAAGACAACCACAAAGCATTCTATAGCTATGTCAAGAATCTAGATGGCAACATCCAGATCTGCTCTGAGTTACAGCACAAAGGCACGAAAATTACAGAACCAACTGATATTGCCAACATCCTGGCAGATAGGTTCAGTGCTAACTTTACCCCCCCTCTCATCTCCTAAAGGGTCCATATTTATACAGGAAGAATGCAGACTCCCTGTAATCACAACTACGCAAGTAAAAGCTGCACTCTCTGAAGACAAAAAACACAGCATCCATGGGACCGGACAACATCCCAGGCTGCGTTTTACATGAACTTCAGAACGAACTGGCTCCTCACCTAAGCCTCATGTTCAATAATAGTCTTGCATCAGGATTTGTGCCCACTGAATGGCACACAGCAACAGTTATCCCACTCCACAAAGGGGGAGCCACCACTGATCCTGGGAACTATCGTCCTATTAGCCTGACGAGCCTGGTCTGCAAGGCCATGGAACGTGTCATCATGGAGCTCATAAACAAAGACATTGGTAAACTCCAAACTCTGGATCCCACCCAGTTCAGGTTTGTGAAAGACAGATTATGCCTTCTGAACCTAATCGACTTATTTTTGGCAGTCACCAAAGCTGTAGACGGGGGGTAACATGGTTCACATAGCCTATCTTGACCTTGCCAAGGCTTTTGACACCATCCTCCATTCTGGAATTATAGCTAAACTCACTAAACTAGGTATAAATCCCTACATCACAAGATGGGTTGCCAACTGGCTCACTGCAGAACCCACACTGTAAAAGTTGCAGAATCCAAATCTGACCTCAAAGCAGTGACAAGTGGAGTAACACAGGGTTCCGTCCTGGGACCTCTCCTGTTTGGTATCTACTTCTCTGAAGTACAGGCTAACACAGAAGGCCTCTGGCTAATGAAGTTTGCAGATGACTGCAAACTAGGAGCCATAGTTAAATCCACAAATGATGTGGACATCCTACAGAAGGGCCTTACTGAGACAGATGCCTAGTGTCAGAGCCATGGCCTCAAGCTCAATGCCAAAAAGTGCTGTGTCATTCCCTTTGGTAAAAACTCTGCACCCATGAACTACTACATAGGCAGCAATCTACTTAACACCGAATGTGTGATAAGAGACCTTGGGACCCAGGTGGACAGTAGTCTCTCCTTTGATAGTCACATCGCCACAGTAGTCAGGAAGTCTTTCTACGTGGCACACCTCATCATAAAAGGGTTCTCATCCAGGAAAAAAGAGTTCATTGTTCCCCTCTACTCTACACTCATTAGACCCATTATAGAGTACAACGCCCCTTTTGGAATGTACCTCACAAGACATGTGCAGCAGCTGGAAAGGCCACAGAAGTACTTCACAAAGAGGATTACTAGCCTCAAACAAATGCCCTGCACTGACCGCCTCAAAAACTCCAGCTTTACTCCATAGCATATTGCCTACTCCGAGGTGATCTCTGCCTAACATATAAAGCTATGTCAAACCCAGAGCTGTTGGACATGCTACACCTAAAGAAATCCCAACCCCTCCAAGCTACATGCTCTAGGGACCTAAACCTTGTCACCACAATAAACAGGACACGCTGGAGGGATATATTCCTGTCCCAGAGACTTCCTATATTCTAGAGCAAGCTACCCATCTATGTCAAGCAAACTTCTTCATTAGCACTCTTCAAGAAAAATCTTGATGAGTGGGATGGGAAATAGGAAATATACCCCAGGGATCACTTCTGTGTCTCTGCTCGACAGTGGCACAGGAAAATAACTTTCTTGGGTGGCATAAGCCATGGAGCCTTGTTGGCTAGGCTTACGTTGGCCCTTGGGCCGATAGCCTAGTACCTACCTATGAACCTATGAAGTCCAATATATAACCAAATGGAATAGGTTATTTAGTGTACAAAAAGGGAAACTGGTTAGGTTTAAAATGGACAACAAGTCAGCTAGTCTAATACTTACCTATGAACCTATAAACCAGCAAGATGCCCCTGTGTGAAGTCACCCCTCACAAGCCATTGGTATAGGTCACATATGTGCCATATATGAATGTCATAAAAACTGTCTGGGTGGCCTGCACACGTATTGTAGCTGACACCCTGTGCATTACAGACAACCTGGCAGGTGATGGAGTGATACCCTTTCCTGTTTATGCATCTCGTTCCCAGTTCACGAGGTGGAACCTTTATTTCAATGCGGGTACACTCTATAGTTCAAACGAAAAACAAATCCACAACTCCACACAAACGCAAATGCAGGCTTCTTTTACTAGACGAAATATCACAACAAAGCTTTTGGATTAAATAATCCTTCATCAGTGTTACAAATACAAACGTTCAATACTCAATAAGTGCACATCTAAAACAATCACATGACACAGCCATCCTATCACAACAAATCATTTAAAAAATGAATATTCAATAGCAAAATTTAAATATCCTTCATTAAAGGCATATAGAGAATAAAAAGTAATGTGAAACTATTATTATAAAAACACTACATTATATATATATATATATATATATATATATATATATATATATATCTCACTTACATTCATATCTATATGCAAATATGCATTTCTAAACAAAAAAATATGTATATGTACATATACCCATGTATATACATACATATATACACATACATATATATCAAAACTTTTTCATATTGCATTTAAAAATTTTCAATTTTAAAATTGGTTTGATTGTAACATGTTTATTTATTCCTGGAAAGGTATCTGCCTGTAACTGTACAATCCATTCATACTCTTTCACATCTAGCCTATTAATAATATCTCCATGTCTTGTATTAGGTTTTAAAAACACAATAACGCTAAAAATAAAGTCATGGCTTGAACCTTGTTCTTGAATATGTTTTGCTAGTGAGTTACTATCAATCCCCCTACGTATGTCTGACTTATGTTCCAGAATTCTATTCCGTAGTCTTCTGGAACATTTTCCTACATAAAAAGCCAAACAGGCTGTGCATGTTGCTACATATACCACTAAAGTTGTATTACAAGTGGCAATACAAGTGAAAGAGTATTTTCTTTTAGTGGTTGGATGTACAAAATCTGTTAATTGACAAATGTTCACACAGCATGAATAATTATGGCATGATATTGTCCCTTCCGTCTTGAGTTTAATACTCTTTGATTGATTTAAGAAAGAATCCTTATAACATAAACATTGTTTTAGATTTTTTTGAATTCTTATAACTAAACATAGTTTTATCAGTTAACCATTTCCTGTGTCCTGGGATAGACCTAAGTATATCCCATTTCTCCCGAATAATGCTTTCTATACCCTCAGTAGTTCTACTATATGTCATGGCATATCTCAGAGGTTGAACCTTGTGTGATGTATTGTCAATATCTACACCAGTTATAAAATCTGAGAAATAAGGTTTAGCCACACTCTCTCTTAATGACATAATGTCTTGTTTAGTACTATTTAATTCATTAATGTCACTTCTTCCATTTGTTCAATACATTTGCCCATTCTTGTATTTAATCTACTAACCCTCATGTATTGGCTCTTAGTCACACTTTTAAATATGTGTCTAGCATGCATGCTATCCCTATGTAAATATCTGTTAGCATGCATCTCTTTCTTATATATACTAGTATCTAATTCACCTCCAGCTAATTTGACACATACATCCAAATAACTAATCATTGATGGAGATGTTTTCATTTCAAATTTCAAAAACTCTGTTGTTTGATCCAAAAATATTTTAAAGTCCTGCAGTTCTCTTTCACTGCCTCCCCAAATAAGAAACCCATCGTCCACAAAACACGAATAAAAGTATCTTATGTGCATAAATATTTGCATTTCCATAGACATTTGTCTCTTCCCATTTACTTAGGGTTAGGTTGGCATAGGTATTTGCTACCGCTGTACCCATAGCCACACCAGAACATTGATGGTATATGTCACCATTGAAAATGAAGATATTATTTTCCAACACAAGTTCTAACATTTCACATAGGGTGGACACTTCTCTTATTGTATATTTTCCACTTTCATCCAAAATCTCCCTTATTTGATCAACACCATATGTATTGGGAATTACAGTAAATAAAGATTTTATATCCAGAGTAACCAACAAGACATTAGGATCCAAATAATTACTCCACTATTCATATAGTTTTTGAAGAAAATGACCAGTGTCCTTAATGTAACTTCTAACATTCATAAGATGGCAACTTAACCTATTCTGCAGGTATGCCGATAAAGGCTCCGTTATCCACCCTTTACCAGACACTATAGGTCTCATTGGTGGTCTGTCAGGTGATTTATGGACCTTAGGCAACCCATAAAGTATAGGAATAGTCGGACAGGTCACAGTAAGAAAATTTAAGTTTCAATGTCTATATCATTCATCATCTGAAGGTCATAGATACACATATTTATTTTACTAATAATATTATTCACTTATCTTTCATTAATGGCTTTAAATGTTTGGTTGTCAACTACTAATGCATTCATTGCATTTATATAGTGGCATAAATCCATTACAACAATACACCCACCCTTATCAGCCTCTTTAATGACAATATGTTCATTTTGTTGCAGTGCTTTCAGGGCATTAAATTCCTCATACGTTAAGTTATATCTTATTTGGTACACTCTATAGTTCCCAGTACCTCAGGGAAATGAGCTATATAATAAAACTCCTACATGGTACTGGCTCTCTCCCCTGAGGTACATAGAGATCGCACATGCTGAAGAATGGCATCAAGAAACTAGTGGAGTATTCTTGATGCAGATGCCTGAGATATCCCCAGAGTGTTTCCCAGTAGGTCACTCAAACCCCCCTCTATGTAATTATAGGTTCATAGGTTGGTATTAGGTAGCTGCCCTTGCAAGCCATTTTAAGCCTAGTCTATTTTTCTTTCAAAGGTGGGAATCAGACTTTGTACCTTATGTTTGTGAGGTAAACACTTTAACCATTATGCCATCCCCAAACCTAATATATGGAAATCCACACATACCTTTGTTTCCACAAACATAAATACTACATGTTTCCCATGAGGCCAACACATGTCTTGCTGCATGGTATAGGTTCCTAGGTTCATAGGTGTTTACTAGGCTAATGACCACAAGGGCCTTTATAAGCCTAGCCATGCATTCCAAATCTCTGACAAGTTCTGATACCCTTGATAAGTATAAGCAGAGGTTTGGGAGATGAACCTTTTACAGATTACTTATGTCCATTAGAGACATAGGTGCCAAACCAGGGATGAATTTCCAGTTTCCCACACAGTTGTCCAGGTTTCACTTGAATTGGGTTAAGGAGGAGCTCTGATTCACATGAATGGGGAGCTTGTTCCATAGAAGCGGTAGTCTCTCGGATACATACCCATCTCAACAGCAGGACCTATTTATATCACAGGCAAGGTTTAAGTCTTTAGAATGGGTAATTCTGGTGCTGTTTGTTTTGTGGATCTGCAGGAGGTCCATCAGAGTGGGGTATGAGAATGCCCTATATGCCAGGCATAGATTCCCCCCTCAAAAGCCTGTAAGAGACAAAATACAGGGTAGGGCCTTGACGCGGTCTGCATAGGACATTTTACTTACTCCCTGTATTCTTTTAATGAAGAAACTCTGTGGACATTCCAGTTGTTGGATATGCCTGGTCAGGTACATACCAAAGGGTCTATTGTACTCAATGATAGGTCTGATGAATGTCGAATACAGTGGAAGAATGACTTCCTTGGACTTAAATACCATAACTTTGTTTATAAGTTGCGCAATATAGAATGATTTCCTCACCACAGTAGACACATGATTGTCAAAGACTAGAATACTGTCTATGTGTCCATAATTCCCTGACTACTGGGTCAACTCTAAGGGGGTGCATTGTCAATATGATAGTTACCAGGGATGGATGATTTCTGAAAGGATACTATTATGGATTTCTTGGCATTTAATTTTAGTCCATGGCTCTGACATTAGTTGTTTGTCTGTGTCAGCCCCTCCTGGAGAACATTTGTATCAGTGTGAGATTCAATGACAGCTCCTAATTTGCAATCATCTGCAAATTTAGTCAGCCAGAGACCACTGACATTGGCCTTGACTTCTGAGAAGTAAATGCCAAAAAGGAGTGGTCCAAGGGCTGATCCCTGAGGGACGTCATTTCTGACTGGCCTCTTTGTAGAGGTGGACTCCCCAGTTCTAACTTACTGGGTCCTGTCTTTGAGCCAGTTTGCTATCCATCAGGTGAGATATGGGTTTGTACCTAACCTCTTGACTTTGTCAATAATGTCCGAGTGGGGTATTGTGTTAAAGCCTTGGCCAGGTCAAGGTAGGCAGTGTGAACAATTTTGCCCTCATCCATTGCGTTGGTGACTTTCTCCAAGAAGTTCATGGGGTTGAGTAGGCATGATCGGCCTTTAAAAAATCAAACTGGGTTGGGTCCAGTGTCTGGAGGTTTACTATATCTCTGTTGACCATCTCCATGATAATTATTTCCATGGCTTTACATATAACACTAGTGAGACTTATGGATCTGTAGTTTCCAGGATCTGTAGATGGCCCCCCTTTGTGCAGAGGGATGACTGTTGCCTTTCTCCATTCATGAGGCATGAAACTTGTTTGGAGGGTACAGTTAAATAGTAATTCTAGAGGGGTCTATATTAGAACATCAAAGTTTCACAACTTTGAATGTTCTAATATCGACCCCTATTCAGCGAATACTGAAAATAGCGAAGCTGCGGAACACCGAATTTCTTCCTAGGGAAGGAATTTGGTTGGCCATTCCTGTGGCTTCGCTATGTTCAGCACTGTGGTGGAAAGTTACGGGTCAGGATCTGGTAAGTGTGCGATTGTGTGGACACGAGGGTTAGGGCACGGGGTAGGTGAGTTAGGGTTAGGGTTAAGATAAGTGGATAGTGAGTGGTGTGTGTACAGTTTAGGGGTAGGTGAGTTAGGGTTAGGGTGAGGTGAGTGTGCGATAGTGACGGACCTTAGGGTTAAGGTAAGTGGATTGTGAGTGGTGTGTGTACAGTTTAGTGTAGGGTTAGATGTAGGATTTTAGGTGTATGTGTGTGGACTGCTGTTTGTTTGGTGTGTTTGTGTTGTGTGTATGTGTGTCGGAACAGCAAATTTTTTACATGGGAAAAATTTGCTGTTCTGCATGTTCGATGTTGTCAGCGTTCATTGAATAGGGGTCGATATTAGAACATTCATGTTTTAAAAAGTCGATGTTCTAATATAGATCCATTCCAGAGGCCATGATAGGACATGTTTTATGCTGTTTAGAAGACATCCTAGGATAGTGTCTGGGCCCACTGATGCAGTGTTCTTGGTCTTAGAGAGAGCATTAAGGACCTGTTTCCTAGTGATAGTTAGGGGAGTTATATTTGATGATGTTACCTGAGGAAAGATTGAGGGAGTGAGAGGGGTAAAGTTGGAGCTGAATTTATCAGCCAGGAGGTATGCTATGTCTTCTGCCTCAGTATAGGTGGCTCCATTTACAATGAGCTCTGCACACAATTGTGTATTACCTTTGAGGTTGCGGACACAGCTAAAGAATGCTTTGTGGCTGTCCTTGGCCTGGGAGGCCAAACTTACCTCAAATTTGGCTTTGGTAGACTTTATTTGTCCTCTGGGTTGTTTGTTTAGTTTGATGAGAGTGTTTTTATCCTGCTGGGTACTGCACCTCCTAATTTTTGCCATGATTTTCTTCCACCTGTTATACAGCTGATTGATTTTGTGATTCCACCAGGGTAGCTTGTTGTTTGAGTTAGTTCTGTTCTTCTTTCTGGTGGGTACAGCTACCTCTATGCAGCTATTAACATGCTTGTACATGGTTTCTGTGAACAGTGCTGCATAGGCAGCAGTGTTGTCAGGGTTTATGGGGGCATGAAATTTTGCCAGGTTCTCACTTAATAGCATGAGGTTAGCCTTAGAATAGTTCCTGAACATTCCAGGATTAGCTGGGGGTCCAGGATTTATTTTTACTTCATAGGATACCATTTTGTGTTCTCACCTTACCAGGGAAGGCATTACAGTAGGGAGTGTTCTGCACTCTCCCATATTAGTGAGGACCAGATGCAGTATGGTTGCACCCCTGGTTGGTAAATTGACTATCTGGTCCAGGGAGTTCATGTTTACAAAATCCAGGAATCTCTGTGCATGTACATTTGGTGTTGTACAGGATTCCCAGTTAATAGTGGGGTAATTAAAGTCACCCATGAATATGGTATTAGGTTGGATGGTTAGTGTTTCTAACCAGTTTAAATACATGGTATGGGTTTCCTGGATCAGAGAGGGGAACCTACAATTTCCAAGGAAGTGGTATTGGATTTTGCCTGTGGCAATTTGAACATGGAGCAGCTGAAGTGCATTGTCCTGTTTGATCAGCCTTGAATTATATTTATCTTCGATGTAAATAGAGGCACCTCCACCTTTAGTCCTTGTCTGTGAAGTAGCTGGCCTAAATGTGTGGAAGCCATTATACTCTAGCACTGTTGGTGTGCTCTCTGCTGCTTTAAACCATGTCTCAGTGACCACACAGACGTCAGCATTCTCTAGGGTAAAGAGAGCTTCTAGGGAGTGGAGTTTTTTTGTTTAGACTTCTAGCATTGAGCAGTAATACCTTTAAATTTTCTTAGCTTTGATTTGCTATATCGGAAGTATTTTCAGTTTGGCATTGCCTAAAAAAGGCACTATTGGGAAGACAATGTTTAGTAAATATTTGAAAGCCTAGAGGTGAGAGGTGCCAACCATCCCTGGCAAAGCAGCATGGTCTGTTGACCATCTCCCTCCATGCTAAAAAATATTGCACCCCCCTTAGAATGACACCAGAAACTAAGCCAATTATTAAAGTCTATCATCTTTTATTCATATTTTGGCATCATCCTTGGAGAAGGTAAAATGCAGCACAATGCTAGGCTCATATGAGCCCCATCCTTTGAAATAAGCTTCATTGGAATTGGTAAGTGCCCTTCAATGCCTTAGGTTGCTAATTTTACTTATGCTCAGGGAAGATATGCACTGCTAGAGTACGTGATACTTTTTCAGACATAAAGTACACAGGATGGCGTCCCACCTCCATTTATTCATTGCTTAATCTCCATCTCTGACAGCATACAATGTAAATCAGCTTCATGCACCGTCCCCATGTTTATGAACACAAGAATACTCCATGCCAATGTCAAAGGTCATTGTGAGTGGGGGATATTGCCACATTCTTCTCCCCAGAAATGAGAAAAATGATAAGCTCTTGTATACTTCTAGCAATACACAAATTTTGAGAAAACAAAGGTCAAGAATTAGAAAGAGTATCCTGCCCTCACAGAAACTGCTGTGATCAAAAGTAGCAGTTTCTATAATTACAGGGAATGTGATTCAGAGACATGTTATCCACAATGAGGAAAGGCCTTATTATCAGTTAATTTACATCTCTGAATCATGTGTTGTTACTGATAGTGCTAATTAGCACTTTCCAGCGATAATTTCCTCTGGTGGTTCCTGCGTTGTTCTGGCATATGAACCTCTTTCATTGACTTTCCCACACACACACACACACACACACACACACACACACACACACACACACACACACACACACACACACACAAAGACATCTTACCTGTCCCTGTGTACTTGAGTTCACAGAATGTTCCTCATCTTGTCACTTTTTTTTCTGCTGCTCATAAGTCAAGGATGGTTATACTCTGTCAATAATTGCAAACAATGTAAAGTTCATTCTTCTTATTTTTCAAAAAAATGCACTTTGATGCTATATCTGTTGCTCTGTTACTGTTTTGAGTGTATCCATGTAATATTTAAAAATTATTCCTTGGGTTATCTAGAACCTGTCACAGCTTTGTGCACAAGTCTTGGCCACAGCCATTAGAGGAATGGCACCCCCCCAGTGGCAGATTAGATGAACATTGGGACCCAGGTTGTTTTCAAACAATTGACCTCATGCACACCTTTTTAGGACCATGCATAAGTACATGTTTTCTTTTGGACTCACCATCCTGATTATTTTAATTGTATTTATTATTTTTGCAACAGCATTTGTTAAGAGTATGCTTGAATTAGTAGTTTTTGACACTGTTTCTAGTAAGCAGTGAAACAAACTGTATTAATCAACAATGATAAAAGTATCCATTTTGGAAGAATTCAACCATAAAAGGCCACTCCAATCTGCCATCATTATAATCCACCAGCATTTGTACTAATCAATCATGACCACATTATCAACTAGGAATACATCAGATGTCTGATTGTGATAACAATAGCCACAGTAAAGCATTCCAGTTTTCTTTACACAGATACACATTAGTCCTGCAAAGAAAGAGAGAGACTAATAACTTTATAAATGTATCAACTCAGCAGAGTCAGCCATTTTATCCAAAGACATCCTCCCGGCCCAGTAATCATAGTTACATTGTTGACTGCATCCTTCTCAGATGTCTGTGTCAAAAAATTAATGACAATAATAATGACTGAAGTAACATATTTCAAATATGATTCACACACGTGCATAGTTGCCAAATTACTCCAATTGAATCTACACACACATGCACACTAGTCACACAAAGCCAGATTAAATACTCTTTAAAAATGACCATATAATGAAGGCATAAAGTACTTTCATCTACAGATAGCCACCACCCCCACCCGTACCAGCACTGAGCCACTTTGTTGACTATGAATACTCATTATTGTTATGAAGAAATACATGTACTTTATTGGTAAATTTGGATGAACTACATGAATTTATATAAAGATCACTAGCATTGTACCATAAAACCCAGCCATGTATGGCTCAGTTTAAAAAGAAGAGTATTTATGATAAGAAAATAAATATTGACTATCTGATAACATGCTAAATCAATATGCATAGTCTCTGTAGTAAAATCCATCTGAATAATACCACATTAAAGAGAATTATTACTAATGTTGCTCATGGCTAAAAACTTTACAGTTCTGTGCTTTATCTATAAATGTAGTGACAGCTGCCCTTGAAGAATAAATGGCCTATGTTGCATTAAAACAAATTGGTACGCTGACAATATTACCATTATATGTCCTGAACTAGATCATCTATGCAATAAGGAGTGGCTGGCAAACAATAACTATATTACATAAATTCCTCTTCTTAAATTAATTAATTCTTTAGTGCAATGAATAAAGCAAAACATTAAAAACAATATAAATGCTGCAGCAACTTTTGTTAAACAACTCACAAGTCGTGCAAAAATCAGAAATGGGGGAGAGGGGGCTTACATGCTTGCACCACACCTACATCTAATTTTTGACCACTCTACGTCTTCTCTGTCATCAAGAATACTCTTACCTTCTCATATCACTCAAGAAAGGTCTGACCTACTTGAATGCTTGATGTGATGCTGTATTGTTGTAGTATACACCTCCAGAGTCAGCAGACTGGGATCATAGTCAAATGTGGCCCTATGTAGGGTAATGAACCAAGTTTCCTCCAGCCATTCCAGTATCTCATTACTTAGGTTCATAGGTTCATAGGTTCATACTAGGCTATCTGCGCTAGGGCATTTATAAGCCTTGCCAGAGTGTGTTTGACTTTCGCCACCCATTTTAAATTAATTTTGCTATGCCCTTTTTTGAGGTTAGTATACTGTGCCTCTGTCTAACAGTGACACAGAAGTGATACCCGGGGTAAACCTACGATCTCCCATCCACTTATCAAGATTCCTCTTGAAGAGAGTCAATGAGGGACTCTGCCTAACCTGGACTGGGATTTTATTCCAGAGTGAAGGGAGCCTCTGGGTTATGAATCTGTCCCTCCAGCATGTCCTATTTATTTCAGTGCTGAGGTTCAAGTCTCTTGAGCACGTAGCTCAATGGGATTTGGATTTTCTGAGGTGCAGCATGTCCATCAATTCCGGTTGGACATGGCTTTATCGTCAGGCACAGATCGCCTCTGAGCAGGCGGTATGCCATTGAGTAGAGCTGGAGTTTCTTTAACCGGGCAGCATATGGCATCTGTTTGAGCCCTTTGATCCTCTTGGTGAGGTACTTTTGGGGTCTTTCCAGTTGCTGCAGGTGTCTGGTAAGGTACATCCCAAAAGGGGCATTGTACTCAATTATGGACCTGATGAGGGATGAGTAAAGAGGCACGATGACCTCCTCTGATCTAGATGTGAATCCCTTCAAGATTAGGTGGGCTATATAAAATGTTTTTCTAACCACTTTGGCCACGTGGTTGTCAAATGAGAGATTGCTATCAACTTGGGTCACAAGGTCCCTAATTACTTCTTCTGTACTTAATGGATTACCACCTATGTGGTAATTTGTGGGCACTTTGTTTTTGCCAAAGGGGATGACTATACACTTTTTGGCATTTAGCTTGAGGCCATGGCTCTGGCACCAGTTGTCTGTTTCTATGAGGCCCTTTTGGAGGATGCTTGTGTTGGCTGGAGAGTTGATTATAGCACCCAGTTTTCAGTCATCTGCGAACTTGGTCAGCCACAGTCCTTCCGTGTTGGCCTGTACCTCCGAGAAATATATACTGAACAAGAGAAGTCCCAGGACTAAGCCTTGTGGGACGCCACTTGTAACTGGTTTGGAGTCTGACATGGCTCCAGCAATTCTAACCATGTGGGCTCTGTCCTTGAGCCAGTTTGAAACCCATCTAGTGACATAGGGGTTTATATTTAAGCTGGTGAGCTTATCTATAATGCCCAAGTGGGGTATTGTATCGAAGGCTTTTGCGAGGTCCAGGTAGGCTGTGTGGACCACCTTCCCCTCGTCAATGGCTTTGGTGACTGTTTCAAAGAAATGGACCAGGTTTAAGAGGCAGGATCTGCCCTTAACAAAGCCGAACTGGGTAGGATCCAGTGTCTGTAGGTCCCCAATATCTTTATTTATGAGGTCCATGATGATCCTTTCCATAGCTTTGCAGACCAAGCTAGTCAGGCTTATGGGGCGATAGTTACCAGGATCTGTTGAGGCACCACCTTTGTGGAGAGGGACCACTGTTGCTGTACGCCACTCTTTGGGTACATATCCTGTAGTTTTATGTTTGGGTTTAGCTCTTCTTGGAGTTCATGTAGGACGCAGCCCGGGACACCGTCTGGTCCCATTGATGCTGTGTTTTTTGCTTTGGAGAGGGCGTCTCTTACCTGAGCATCTCAGATGTCAGCACTCTGCTGGGATAGATATTTGCCATTTTGGTGGGGAGGGGGGGAGAAGTTTGCGCTGAACCTGAGCTAGGATGTTGGCAATGTCTGTGAGTTCAGTGTATTTTTTGTCATTTTGGACTAATTCTGAGCATATCTGGGAATTCTCACCCAGATTCCTAACATAACTAAAGAAAGCCTTGTGATTATCCTCAGTGTCCTGTGCAATTTTTCTCTTGAAGCTGGCCTTAGATGATTTTATGAGTGCCCGTAGTTTTTTGCTAATACTGATCAGAGATGCCTTCCCTTTTTGGGATTTTGCTCAATTATGTAGTAGCTTCCTCCTTCTATTGTATAGTTTGTTTATGGCTGGGGTCCACCAGACAGGACGTCTGCCTTTGGAGGATTGGGTCTTGGTTTTATTTGGGATTGCATGATCCATGCATTCCTGAAGGTGTTCATAGAATGCATTTATAAAGGATTCTGCGGTCTGGGCCGTATTTTCCACAGGCCCGGGGGCTTTGAAGGATTCCACCTTGGTTTTGAGGATTGTGAAATTTGCTTTAGAGAAGTTTTTCACTGTGGTTTTCTGGGCAGGGGGTGGGGTCAGGATGTGAATATCCAGTGAGATTAGTTTATGGTCTGATCTTACCAGTGAGGGATACACTTCTGGTCTGGAGCATAGAGTCCCCATGTTGGTGATGATCAGGTCCAGTATGTTTTCCCCTCTTGTGGGAGTGGTAACAAGTTGTTCCATAGCATTTGAGTTTATAAATTCTAGGAACCTTTGGGCTAGGGTGTTGGAGCTAGAGTAATGCTCCCAATCTATGTTTGAGTAGTTGAAGTCACCCAATATAATGGTGTTTGGAGAGACCTTCATATTTTCCAGTGTTCTCAGGAAGGCCGAGTGGGGTTCCTGGGTTTGGGAGGGTGGTCTGTAGCAGGCTATAAACTGGAAGGCAGTTTTACCCACTGTTAGTTGCACATGGATAGTCTCTGATTCTTCGTGCTGTGCCACCAACCTGGAGGTGTGGGTATCTTTGACGAATATTGATACTTCCCCTCCTTTTGTGGTTCGGTCCAAGTTTTGGGGCCGAAAAGCATGGTATGAGGTATAACCAGGTAGTGCTGGCTTGCTCTTGGGAGTCTTGAACCAGGTTTCTGTTACTGCACAGATATTGATGTTCTCCATGCTAAGGAGAGTTTCGAGTGCATTTATCTTGAGGTTTAGACTTCTGGCATTGAGTAGCATTACTCTTAGTTTCTTATTCCTTGTGATACTTATGGAGGTGGGTTTGTCTTTTGAGCCTTGCCTAAAAGAGGCACTATGAGGGTAGCAAGAGCCTTTGCCAATATCCAAAAGCCCAGGGGTGACAGGTGCAAGCCGTCCCTAGCGAAGCACCGTGGCTTGTCGAGCATGTCATCCCAGGCTGACAGGCATTGGATCCCTTTGAATGACACCAATACTTAAGCCAATTGTTGAAATTGATCATCTTGTCTTCATATTGTGGCATCATTCTTGGTGAGGGTAAGATGCTACTCAAGGTCAGGGTCATACTGACCTGGGCTACATGCTCAGAGAGCTCCTCTATGTCTCTTTTCATGTAGTCCAGGGAGGTACGTCTCAGGTCATTCACACCAGCATGGACAATGACTGAGTCATATTTGTACTTGCCTTGGAGTGATCTGAGTGCTTGTGTTATGTGGCAGATCCTAGCGCCCGAAAGGCAGCTCACCGTGACCTTCTCCTTGTTCAGCCTGGTGAGCGGGACGTCAGTGTGCCTGATGATAGAGTCACCTATTACAAGTGTATCAGGTGTGTTGTTTAGCCTTAAGGGCTGTGACTGTTCAGCACACTGGCTTTGTGAGCTATGTGTTGCACGTGTTTTGTTTTGGGGTAGCGGGTGCTTGGGTGTCTGCTTTGGAGGTCTCTGCTGCTTAGCCAGATTTTTATTTAGAGCCTCCAAGTATGTTTTTGTGTGTTTATGTGTTTGGTTTGCTGTCGTGGTAGGTCTATGTGAGACTGGAATTGTAGTGAGTGTGGTTTCCTTCTCCTCCTGACTGGTTACGCCAGTACTGAGTTGAGAGAGCTTAGCCTCCAGTTTGGCTATATGGTTGTATCTCTCACATGTGTTGGAATTTGTTGGGAGGAGGAGAGGGTTGTCTGTGTACATGAGACAGTTGTAACATTGCCTCAAGATTCCCAGATTCACCAGCTGGACCAGAGAGGAGATTGACAACTGACCTTTGGACATGCTAGAATAGTATTGGGAATTCCTTTATAATTGAAAAAAAGGGCCAATGGGGAACAAGGTACTCAAGGAGAGTTTGTGAGGGTGTAATGCTTTTAATTTTTTAGTGCTGACTTAGTGAGCAAGTGCCAGGTAACTTAAATGCAGTGTGTTACAGGTAACTTAAATGCAAAAACGACAAACTGTAACTTTCTTTCAAGTGAAACAAGGAAATAAGTACAGTAAGCAATGCAGATATCACTAGGGATCCACAGAAGCACTGAAAAGCTGCGTTTTAGATGGAATTAGCATTTCAGGGAAATAACAAGCAAACAAACAACAAGCATACAAACAAAGCTAGATTTAGCAGGCCTGGATCTAGTCTATGCTACAGCAAACAAGGTGTACCAATTTAAGTCTGTCTCCTCAATTACCACAAACACTGTTCAAACCTGTCTGTTTGCAAACTATTTTCTTTACTTTTACAGTTATCACAGAGATATGGATTCCTTTAAAAACTTTTATGTCATATTTTAGAGCAAAAAAACACGGACTGCCATTTTCTGAACAAAACACTCACATTACGAAGAGATATAGCATGAAAAACAATACACTTATCTATATAGTGAAGTACAAATTACAAGCTATGTGAAGTCTGCAGGAATTAAAAATACAAATGTGCAATGCATTTGCTAACAGCTTGGGCAGCCCACTGGACACAAGTGTCACTTTTCAAGACTAGCCCAGGAGTACTATCTGGTAAAGTAACTTGGTCAAAGTCAGAAAGAAGACAAATCAAGGTTGCTGGAATCAAACCCTGTACCACAGAAAGCAGTTTTTTAACAGCTTATAACCTTACTCATTTGCAATTAGTGCTTGAAAAAGAATTCATTTCACTAATGCATATCTGCAAAAAACAAAAAAACTAAATTAAAAATGTAGTCATAGTTAAAATATATTAACAAACTCATAGACTACTGTCCAATTTATTCACAACTAAATAATAAACATACTGTCAACATTAAACAAAGCAAGAAAACCAGGGGTCACACCCAAAGAACATTGTTTATATAGTGATGTCCCTGTTAACTACAAACAATTACTTTCCTTTACACCATAACTACTCTGGTTCATAGGTAGTTACTAGGCTTGCAGTCCACGGAACTATTGAGGAGCCTTGCCCAAATTTCCCTTTGCTCCAAAGTATTGCCTGGTTAAGTGATTTTGCTCAGTGCCACTCAGTAGGCAACTAAGGGTGGAGGAAGCCAAACTCTGCATAAAAGGCACTACAGCTCATAGCCTTAACATTCTTGGACAAATGCCAAACTTAAATAAAAATTGGAAGGATTCAGACTCTTTCCCCATACTTGACAAAGGTAACTGCAGCATTAGCCTACTATGGTAATTCACAATTTATGAGTAGAATAGTAGGATGCAGGAACCAAGTATTTTTACAGACACACACACAGAGATGTCTGTAAATTACACCTTGTTGAAAGTCACATAGTAGGCAAATGGAGGTGAAAGGGTTCAGATCCTGCATTTTTGACTACAGGAAGAAGTGCATTATCATTGTACCACCTTAAGTGCTGTTCTACTGCAAATGATGTAAAGCATTAACAGAACAGTACGTGTTGCATGAGCATGCACTAAGTGATCAATAAAAACTATGAAACTGTAATGACTGGCCTTGCTTACTGATTTTAATAATCAGAAATTTACCAGAAGAAAGAAGTTAATGGAGAACATGGCATAAATATGTGGAAAAATCGGCGATATCCAGACCTCACATAAACAACCAAGAAAAACGCAGCAGATCTGCAGAGCCTCCAATGAGTCACAAACTTACAAATGTGTATTCCAATTCAGAAAAGTAGCAACAGAAACTTGTAAAGATTAGCACTTTTGCTTCTTCCATAACAAACTTTATCAGGTCAGATCTGTGGTGTGGAGGTTGTATTTATAATAGATTAGTACTAAGCTAACTGCCCTTGTGAACCCTCTTAAGCCTAGTTTATTAGTCCCATGTGAGAATCAAACCCTGCACCTTGTGTCTATAATGTAAATACCTTAACCACTATACCAATTGAGGGGGGTTCCTCTTATATGGCAGGTGCATGTGGAGGTTGCCCCATGCAAAAAAGCTTATTTTATTACTTCCTGAAAGTGGCTTTTAGCAATGCTTTTTGAACTCTTGTCTGTCCGACAAATTTCATTCAATGCATCAGCATTAATCCCGTTGACACTGGAGACATGCCACCATATCTTGGCATATTAAGTATATACTGACTATGTGCTTGCTGTGCCTTGGAGTAGACAGAACACTACAAAACAGGAGTACTACAATTTTGTGGCTTAGTACTCTAATAGTCATGTATACAGTTTTACACAAGTATACAAATGTATTATTACTGTTATAGTACGAGCAATGCATAAAACGGTAATACAAAAACAAATAGTAAAATATAAAAGTAACAGTCATATAGTAAGGAATAATCCATTATCACCAAGTCTGTTTACAAGAAAGATGTAGAAAAATAATGAAGAAGGTCATAGCAAATGGGAAGGAAAAGAAGGAGACAAATGGAAATAAAGGAGAGACCAATGCAGAGAAGGAAGGGAAATAAATTAAGCAACACACAACTGCTCTTTAAGATGACACATGTTCTACGACACGTTACCACTTTTACTGAATCCAGCCAGCAGTACATTCAAATATTAGGGTGGTGAGTTAAATAGACTCAAATGAAGTCCCAAAGCTAAAGGGACAAAAGGTAACATGACATGATGACATTCACTGCAGAATGTTAATGATTAGAAAGGGGTATGAGGTAATACCACAAACTGACTTTTCATCAAATAATTGAAGAAAAGGATGGCATTTCAAGAGTGAAAGTGGATAAAACAAGAGCAGTATAAGGATCTAAACAACTTCCATCAGTAATTGCAAAATTCTACAATCAAATTTGCACTCCTTTCCATTAGCACACAAATGCACATCATTGAGCTCCTCCCTGAAGGTTGCACAGCAATAGGTCAGGTATTCCCAACTTGCATCATTCAGAAGTATTTTTTTATTTTTTTATTGTTAAAGAATGAACTCACAACTTGTAAATTATCTGAGTTCTATGATAATTACAGACTTCAACTTTTTTTCAAGACCATAATATATACCAAGAGGTTTCTAGCGTGTCTAAAGAGTGTTCCAATAGATGTCTATGCCATAACAAATGCTTACATAACACTACACAAAAAGAAGTCATTTAAGCCAAACCTGACAGTAAAGAAATCCACAGATTCACTTTCCATGAGTGAACTACCAATTGGGCAGTTAAAATTTCTAAATGATCATATGGAAATATGATCGACTGATTCCAGCCATGAAAATAAGCAGAAACCACAACCTAAATACTATACAAATAAAAACCGAATAGCCAGCTCTACCAGTGTGTTCAGCATAGTGCTACTTGGCTTCTCTATCACATCAGTGGTCATTAGTATTAAAAAAATTAAACTATTATTCTAAGTTCCAATATTCTCTGTTATAAAAGCAGAACATATTTGCATAGAGAAGCTGCACCACACTGCGCCCACATTACTGCTAACTATATGCACTACCTATAAGGTCATCCACACAAACATATAAATATATATATATATATATATATATATATATATATATATATATATATATATATACATATCTATATATATATATATATATATATATATATAAATATATATATATATATATATATCTCCGTGGCGTGTCCTATAACTGTGTACTGCTGTAGTATGATCAACTAGTTAGGTAGGAGTTCTACTCCCAGACATAGCAAGTGTGTGTGTGTGTGTGTGTGTGTGTGTGTGTGTGTGTGTGTGTGTGTGTGTGTGTGTGTGTGTGTGTGTGTATGTGTGTGTCTCTGTCTGTGTAGGGAGCAATGCATTTAAATGCCTACGGGCAGACAGCCTAGTACCTACCTATGAACCTATAGGCAGAGCTCCTTGCTAACCCTCTTCAAGAGAAACCTTGATGAGTGGATGGGAAACAGAAAGTTTACCCCAGAGATCACTTCAATGGCTCTGTTGGACAGAGGCACAGGGAGCTAATCTAAGGGGGTGGCGAATGCCAACACATTCTGGCTAGGCTTATAAATGCCTTTGGGCAGATAGCCTAGTACCTACCTATGAATATATATATATATATATATATATATATATATATATATATATATATATATATATATATATATATATATATACTATCTATCTGTGCAGTAACTGAGACCTGGTTCAAGGCACCAGAGAGCACCCCTGCAATACCAGGCTATTACTTTTCAGCCACCAAACCAGGATTGAAACACTAAAGGTGGAGTAGTGTCCATATTCACCAAGGATATTCACACCTCCAGGCTAGTTGCCCAACAACATGCATCTGAAATTCTGCAGGTGCATCTAACACAAGGTAAGACTGCAATCCAAACTGTAGCTTGCTACAGATCCCCCACCATGCCCCAAGATTCTCACTACACCTTTCTAAACATACTGGAAAATATTAAGATACAACCAAACACCCTAATACTGGGTTATTTCAACTACCCTGCCATTAACTGGGAAAACTACTCATGTACCAACACCTTTGTCCAACGGATCTTGCACTTTATAAATCCCAATGCCCTGGATCAACTAATCCATAGTCCCACCAGGGTCTCCAATATCCTGGACTTGGTCATTACCAACATAGGAAATCAATGCTGCACACCAGTGGTCACCCCATTGTTGGTTAGGTCTGTCAATAAGCTAATCACCTTTGACATCCACATCCCACCCCCACCCCCCGTAATTAAACTTACATAAAAAACTTCTCCAAGACCAACTTCATGATACTCAAGTCAGAAGTGACAAACTTCATGACACCCACGCAGACGGGAGCTGAAAGTTCGACTGCTGAATCCTACACTAAGGCACTGTATGAGCACATCTACTAGCGCATGAATTGTGCCATCCCAAATAGAACCAAGATGCTCTCCTCCAAAAAAAGGAAGGCAATCTGGTGGTCCCCTGTCATAAACAAACTATACAACAGAAGGAAGAAACTGTTGCAGAAAAGAGGAAAATCCCAGGATGCAAAAATCTCCCTTACCAGCCTCAGGAAGAAGCTGTGATCCCTCATAAAATCCTCCAAAGCTAGTTATGAAAATAAAATTGTCAAAGATTCCAAAGACAACCGCAAGGCATTCTATAGCTATGTCAAGAATCTAAATGGCCATGCTCAGATCTGTTCTGAGCTACAACAGAATGGCATTAAATATACTGATCTCAAGGACATTGCCAATATCCTGGCAGATTGATTCAGTGCCAACTTCACCCTCCCCCTCTCACCCCCTAAAGGGCCCATCTCAATACCAAAAAATTGCCAAATTCTGGTAATCACGGCCACACAGGTAAAAATTGCACTCTCCAAATCTAAGAATACAGCATCCATGGGACCAGACAATATCCTGGGCTGTGTACTACATGAACTACAAAATGAACTGGCACCTCACTTAAGTGTCATGCTTAATCATAGCCTCACCTCAGGCTTTGTGCCCACTGAGTGGCACACAGATACATTTATCCCACTCCACAAGGGGGGATCCACCTTGGATCCTGGGAACTACTGTCCCATCAGTCTGACGAGCCTGATCTGCAAGGCCATGGAATGTATTATCATGGAACTTATAAACAAAAACATTGACAATCTTCAAACACTGGACCTCACCCAGTGTGGGTTCATGAAGGGCCAATCGTGTCTCCTGAACCTGATTGACTTCTTCGAATCAGTCTCCAGAGCCGTGGACGAGGGTAAGGTGGTCCACATAGCCTATCAGGACCTCACCAAGTCCTTTGACACCACCACCCACTCTGGAAACATAGATAAACTTACTAAGCTGGGCATACTAATACTACATCACTCGATGGGTAGCCAACTGGCTTACTAACATAACCAATACTGTAAAAGTAGCCAACTCCAAATCCAGCTCCAGACAAGTGATAAGTGGAGTACCTCAGGGTTCATTCCTGGGACCGTTCTTGTTTGGCATCTACTTCTCTGAAGTACAGGCCAACACTAAAGGACTCTGGCTAACAAAGTTTGCAGATGACTGCATACTGGGAGCCATTATTGAATCCCCAAATGATGTGTGGATATTCTACTAAAGGGCCGTGCAGATGGGCTCAAGCTCATTGCCAAGAAGTGTATAGTTATCCCCTTTGTGAAAAAACATGTACCCATGAATTACCACATAGGTGGCAGTACACTAAACACTGAAAGAGTGATAAGAGACTTAGGAACACAGGCGGACAGTGGTCTCACCTTTAATAACCACATCGCCACAACAGTCAGGAAATCCTTCTATGTGGCATACCTCATCACTAAGGGCTTTTCATCCAGAAAAAAGGAGGTCAGTGTCCCACTGTACTCATCCATCATTAGACCCATCATAGAGTACAATGCCCTCACAAGACATCTGCAACAACTGGAAAGGCCGCAGAAACACCTCACTAAAAGAATCACAGGCCTGATAATCAAAATGAACAAAACATGCTGGAGGGATAGGTTCCTGACCCAGAGACTCCCCATACTCTGGAATAGACTGCCCATACATGTCAAGCAGAGCGTCTCCTTGGCCCTCTTCAAAAGGAACCTTGACGACTGGTTGGGAGATAGGAAATTTACCCTGGGGATCACATCAGTTGCCCTGCTAGACAGGGGTCCAGGGAAGTAAATATTGTTGGAAGAAATATCCAGAGATTTGTTATGGCTAGGCCTGTATAGTCCCTAGGGCCAATAGCCTAGTACCAGCCTATGAACCTATATAGACAAACCCATATTTACTGTTATTATTTCACAGTTCTAAGGGCCACACCTGTGGCCTAACAGATTGTAACAAGCACCCAGGCACATGCCCCACATTCCACTAACACTGTATTTTTTGTGGGTATATATTAGTTCATCAAAGTTTACTTACCTCGAATGGCTGTTCATTGAACCAACATCATCGAATGGCTGTTCACTGAAAGTTCAAATCTGCAAACATATTTCGCAGCTAAGTAAACTAGTTGGCCAGCACACCATCTGAAACACCAACACATTAAATTAAACCCAACAAAGTGGGGGGGCTATACCACCCTCATTCACCAAACACCACCTACTTATATATACCAAGTCTGAGATCACACTACAATGGGGTCAAGCGCAAATTTTTGTATGCTGCCCAACTTGTTTACTTACCTGGGAAAAACATTCACTGATTTTAATGTTCAATGAACAGCTGTGCAATGATGTCTGTTCGATGAATAGCCATTCGAGGTAAGTAAACTTCGCTGAACTAATATAGAAGGTCATACATGTCCCACAAATATATTGTTGCTGTTCCTCTCCCCAACTGTCACTGTCTCTCTATCTCTTTTCAACCCTTTTGCTTCAGTAATTTGTCACTGTCCTTCAATTGTGTTATTTAAACCATGCAAATTAGTTATTCCTTTTTGGCACAATGAGATAATTGCTCACATATAGAGACAAATTTTTGCGTACTTTCAAGAGCTCTATTCCAGATGTTAGCTAAGTGTTACTGACTATGCTTGATACACTGTTTTATGTGTAGCTGTTGGCCACACACCATTATCCTGCTTCTGTCATAAGCTACTTTGTCCCTGCCTCCCTTTCACCCTCTTAATATAATATCTCCCTTCTGCATCATTAGTCTTCCTCCCATAGCCGGCCTTAGGCATAGGCCAACTAGGTGGCCACCTAGGGCGCCGCTGTAGCAGGGGCACTTTTCCAGTATTTATCTGGTGTAGGTAGACCAGGATGGGGGTACCAGCTGGTGTCATGGGGGGGAGGTTGCCGTGGAGCTCTTTTGCCTAGGGCACCAGTTGACCTAAGGCCGCTCCTCTATATTTGTGCAATGTTTGATGCCAAGCACCAACAACAACTAAGGCTAAATGGAAGTACACAGCTTATGGCAAAATCTTGTGAGGTTTTGTCTTTGGCTGCATTACTTGATATGCTTTGTGCAGCTGGGCTTAGTTATGTTTAGTCAGTTTAATATGCTTTTCAGCCAGAGTAAGGAATGTGGACAAAGCCAGTAGGGACAATCGTCCCAAAAGCAGAAAGTTGATAGAATAACAGGTTCAGCATTAGTAGGGATATTCTGAAGGGTACAAATAAAAAAACACAACAAATATTTTTTTTAAACATGCAATAAAGTTTAAGTGCAGCTGCATGGGTGTGCCCATTGCTTAGCTATGCTTAATCCAGATTAAACAGCACAAGAAGTTAAATAACAAGAGACAACCAACATAAGCAGTAATGCAATAGTGTAGTGGTTAGAGTGTACACTTTATCAAGCAGCCATTCCCAATTCAATCCCCACTGTAACCAGTTTGCATTTTACATGTGAAAGCAGTACATAAACATATTTTTTTATAATTAGCTACTAAATAACATATATTTGTTAACCAGAGTACTGTAGTAGGTCCAGGTGTGAGGTGTCAGTGAAATAAAGTTGTGAAACCCCAATATAAACACAAGCATCCCATACAGTATAGTCACATATGAATAAATGTAATGAAAGCACATTGGGGGCACAAAGAGGGAAAGACAATAGGGAAAGTAGCTAGGGATGTGCAGAACAGGTGTAGGGAAGGTCTATAGCTATCCATTTCTTCTACAGCAACAGATGTGCATATATACTGAATTTGGAGGTATATTTGGATACTCAAACCCCTAAGAGTGGGGCGAGGGCAACAATAATGTGTTGTGAAGCCAATTATACCATATTACATGTGTCCACTGGACATGTGTGTGAAGTGGACAGCTATGTATGGGGCAAAATATTCTTTCGGGAACAGATTGCTCTTTTTTTTTTTAAGGTGCTAGTGGGATATTGGGGAAGGATAGCAGATATAATTGGGGAGGTAGATTGGGTAGGAAGGCAGATAAGACAAACAAGACAGCATACAGGGTCGGTATATGACACATCCAGGATTAGTTATAACAGCAAGCATAGGTATTCCCATTAACCCAAAACACCAGATTTGGAACAGTTGTGTAGCAAACAGAACACATGCATATATGGAACCACAGTGGCCATTACAACAGCATGCAGGTTATATTGATAGCAACAGGCCACCAATGATAGTATTTCGGCATGGAACATTAATGAAAACGCATTTCAATATTTGTTGAACAATAGGACATATATCCCAACAGTAGGTTTGGTGTAAACATACCCATTGATTTGTGTATTTAGATTATTGTTACAACTATGTTGGGGGGAGAGAGAGATGTCAATTAACAACTTGTATATCCTTGCAGTATGAGGTCCTGTAACCTTTTTTCCTATTTATGTCTTCCAGGTACAATGTCCCAGGAATGGCAGCCCACATGCACACCCCTGGAAAATTATACAATAATCCAGTTCCTCATAGTCCATCATGACATCCACTTTGGGCGCAGTGCCCAGGATCTGCAGGAGAGGACCGCCCTGTGGAACAAGCTCGTCCACAGGGTAAATGATGTCAACCTGCACAACCACAATTATGAGCAGGTGTGGCATCGCAGCACAGATCTGATCTGCCACACCCATCAGCGTGCCACTGCAGTTAGGAGGGACCAGCTAGCCATTGGTGGGGGTCATGCCATCCAGCTCCCACTGACACATGCTGAGGAGCTCCTAGCCAGCTTTGGGGCACCTGCCCACCAGCCAAACCAGCAAACTGAAGACAGCATTGTGGAGGTGGGTGCCACCCACACAATGGACGAGGAGTGTGCAGGTAAGTCCCCAGGGCACATTAGTAGACCACTGTTGCTTATCCATTTTCATCTGTAAGGTATCTACATACATATGTCAGATAAGATAACCTGTTGCTGCAGTGTAGTAATGAACAGATGTGCATAATCTCTAGTATTGTGGGTTTGCACTGTTGATGTGCTGAAATGCTGCTCCCACCATCTACCAATGCCACAGGTGTGGCTACTGGCATTACGTCTTTCACACAACTATTTAGGTCCCTCTGGTATACAATTGGGGCAGCAGCCTGTAGCTGGTGAGTATGGAATTGTTTTGTTCAGGTTTGCCAATACACCCACCATGTTATGGTCATGCTATTTGCCATGCACACATTTAAAACACCTACCCATAATGTATGCTGTACATTTTCATTTATTGTTGCTGTTAACTGCACTGTATCACAGTGGCCACCTGGTGGCATATCTGAAGGGTATGCAAGAGTCGTGCAGTATACCAAACAATACCACATTCCACACATTTTACAACCTGTAATGTGATATTAACATGAGCAATGAATGTGTAATATGGAATCCTATGTTAAAACAACAAATAGAGGGAATACATACCTTAACAATACCTTCTTTCTTTGTATTTGAATTTAGTCATTTTTTAACTATTGTAATCTTTTTTTTGTAATTTACTAATGCTTGGAGCTTATCTCCCTGGGCCTCTACTGAAAATGGACATGTATCCAGCTAGACTAGCCCAGCCAACAAATGTAAAATAAAATAAATAAATAAAATAAATTAACAAACACTGGAAGCATATGTGTGCATACACTCCAAATAACATATTTATTTTATTTATTTTACATTTGTTGACCGGGCTAGTCTGGCTGGATACATTTCCATTTTCAGTAGAGGCCCGGGGAGAAAAGCTCCACACAAATTTTAACAAAAAAGTCAAAAAATATAGAAGCAAATGGACAAATCATCATAGATGAAAAGACAAATAATAAAAAAATATAGTATCCAATAACAGGTATACACATGAAGAGAAACACATTTCTAAGACTAACATTCTTAGCTGTAATAACATCAAGAACAGGGCACAAAACAGAGAGCAAAATTGATTTATAATATTATAGAACTAAATTTTAGTAACAAAAGGAGAAAGAGAAACACTAAAGTAGGAGAGGAGGAAGGGAAGCAGTTTAAGAAAAGAGAAGGAAAAGTTAAAAAAAGAATGGATGAGAGAGAATTAACATCGGGGAAAGAAGAAACAAAAAAACTCTAAAAGGAGATAGACTGAAGCAGGCTCAGAAAAGAGAGAGAAAGTAAAGTAGTAGGAAAGCGCAGAAGAGGTAAAGGATTAGTCAGGTTTTGTACAGGAACAGAGCCAGTGGCTTTGGAAGTAATCTTTGACTTTATGTTTAAAGAGAGGCAGAGATGTGGTAAGTGTTATATCGCTAGGAAGCAGATTCTAGTTCCTTCCTACAGTATTATTGAATAGAGAGTCACCAGCAGAATTATTAGTCTTTGTTATAGTAGCCATATTCCATCCAGCCATATTCTGGAAGCAGCTTGTGAGGTACTGACAGGATTCACTCTTCTTGAGTACACACCTTCCATCAAGTACAGGGCCTCAATGTCACACCAAGTAATGGTCTGCTGTCCAAGAAGTATATCCATGACATTTGCCTACTCACCTGCAACAGAGGCAGCTGTGGCTTGCACACATCTTATAAACCATGAAATGGATCCCATATCCGAAAAGTAGCACTCAGGAGTGGGAAAAGTAACCTTAACTCACCATTGCATATACCATGGCAAACAGGGCAGATAGTCATGTATGTGTTTATGAAGTATGGGACAACATTAATGTAGAAAGTAAACAGATCCCCATCCAAGGCAGATGAAAACTCATGTTGCAAATCGGTCATGGAGGCTGCCTAGAAACATGCAGCAACACTGTGGGACTTGCAGGAATGTCTAGCAAGTACTGCCTGTGCAATACCTGTGTCGACAATCACCTGGAATCTGCATAAGTGTGGCCTATGGGTTAGGGTAATCAGACGGAAGAGTTGTTCCACAGGAATCATCATCCAAGTCTCCCAAAGGCATGTGTTGCAATGTGTAATGGTGTCATGAGACCAAGGCTGAAACCTACAAACAGTATTCATAAAGATACATGTGGTGCACAAGCAACACCTCACTCCACCTCAAGCCCACCATCCCCATTTTTATCTTGCTGGTGCCAGTGTACACCTTTAGGTTTGTGGTCCATTAGCTGTAACTAGGCTGGTATACATAGCATTTGGAATTTGGAACACTGCAAAATAACACTCATATGTGGCCCATAGTTGTCAAGCTTCTGCAATAAGGCTGAGGATGGGAAGGGGTGTCATCCTGAAACACAACAGTGAACTGAATCATACATCCAAAGCTCACTAAGAATGGCTGTATCTGAACACAGTCAAGGTCATGAATTGTGCCAGACATAACCCTGACTCCACAGCAATAGTGAAGGCACTGTGTGACCTCCAAGGACTGTGCGCATGAGCTGACCTTGCAATCCGGCAGAGTTGGGAGACATTTGTAGGATGGAGTGACCAAATAATGGCAAGTGAAGATGGGCCATGCTAGTATACCCCTTCCATGAATAGTGACTGCTGTAGTTCACTTAACAGGTGCTGCAACAAACCATTGTGTTAGGGGTGTGCACACTTATGCAACCCACATATTGTATGCATCTCAATCAGTATCTACACAGCTAACACATTTGTTTGATACTGCATTGTGTTGCACAGGTCATATGTCACATATCAGGTGTGTGTAATGTTAACATATGCAGTATTATGGCCCCACTGCATATCATGGAAGAGGCTGGCATGTCAACAAGGGTGTGTACACTCCTCATATCCACATTAAGCTTTGAATGTTGTCAGTGTAATCAGATTTTATTACTCATACATACACTGATGATGATGAGATCTGTAAATCAGAGGTCAGGCATTAACTATTGACATAATTCCTCATATTATCCCAGGTATGTATCAGACAAACACATAGGGGCTTTGAGCAACAGAGCAAACATAACTGCCACACATATACACATTCAACAATGGTGTGTACACTCGTGAGGTGTGGTGCACAGTACAGGTGCATAGCAATACTGTGTACATGGGTGCAGTGTGTTCCAGGGGAAGGGGAATTACCTACTAACACAACTCATGCATCATAGAAATGTATAATGTTGGTAACAAAGATTGAGTATGGGTGCAGTGCATGCTGCTGAGTGCCATATGTCATGCATGTTGACTGTTGGGTAATGAGAGGCCTGTATAATATCTTTATGCCACCTCACCTGTAAGTGTGCATGTGTATGTATGTGTATGTGTGTGTGTGTGTGTGTGTGTGTGTGTGTGTGTGTGTGTGTGTGTGTGTGTGTGTGTGTGTGTGTGTGTGTGAGTGTGTGTAGATATAAACCATAATGTACATGTCTTAAATTACATTTTTTTCCCCTTACAGGTGGCAAGGTGGGTCAGGGTCCCTCCTGCAGACAAACTGATGTTAGTGTCTGTACAGACTCTGACAATGATGATAGGCATGGTGAGGCACAGGCAGGGTTGTCAGGGACTGAAACTGTGCCATCGGTTGACATCCCACTTTTATCCACCCCATCCCTGCACACAGTCTCAAAGCCCACACATACCCCATCACAAGTGGCCATAGATGAGGGACAGTTGGCAGGTAGTGGCATTGGACAAGACAGTGTGCGGACTATGGCAAGTGTGTCTGTGGGTGGGGAACTCCAATTCGTGCACAGGCCATCAGCTGATTATGATCATTACCTACAAAGGTCAAGCTGCTGCCTATGCAAAACAGATCTACTTTTCCACATCCACCAGAGAGGGAGAGATAGAGTGAGAGACAGAGAGAAAGTAAGAAAGGAAGGGAGTAAGAGCCAAGCATGTTTGTGTATGATCCGTGGGTGGAGAGTGGTATCTGGGTATTATACGGTTGCCTATATTTGTTTACTAATCCATACTGTCTCATAGTAATTGCACATGGCTGTACAGATTTATGGCTGTGGATTGTCTACAACAACCTCTACAGTGTTTGAAAACTGTTGGCCTTGTAATGTGGACATTGGGACATATAGGTCCTCAATATAATGATGTAGCAAAACCTACACTGCAATGGATCCTGTCATTACATAATCACCCCAACACCCACACAAGATACTGATGACACACACTTGCCAGTACTGAGTTTCAAACCCCTACCTGACTATATATTGCCATTACAGTGTTACGCAGTTATTGCATGCGCCACGGAGCTTACATGTTAGAGAGTTGTCCAAATGTATCTTTGAAGGTGAGTGGCATCAGCAGCAGTGCAAAAGGAGGGGTAAGGCAAGTGTAGTAAGTGTGAATGTCCACAAAAATCAGGTGTCAACAAAGACACACACACACACATACACACACATACACACTCTCTCTCACAGAAACACACATATTATCACAGTTGGCAGGATCAGGATTAAAACTCGTACCTAACTAGTTTGCTATACTACAGTATTACGCAATTATTGCAAGTGCTATAGAGCTTATAGGGCTGAAACATGGCCAGAGGGTTATTTCAAGGTGACTGACATCAGCAGGCATGCTAAAGTAGGGTAATGGGAGGGGTAGTGAGTGTGAATGGCTTCAAAATCATTAATCTCTGCACACACACACACACACACACACACACACACACACACACACACACACACACACACACACACACACACACACACACACACACTTCCCATGTTGAGCACTGAATTTCCTACCTAAGCCTAACTAATCATTTGCCAGTACTGAGATCTATACTTTCATTGCTTCACATGTGTGTAGTAGGTGAATGGGCCTGAAGGCTGTACAAGGCTAAGCCAAAGGAATACCTTAGCATCAGGCCACATGACAATAGTACCCAGTGTGGCTCAGGGGTGTAGTCCCTGGAGTGGTCCCCAGGGGTGGGTATTGTATTCACCACCCACTCATCTGGGTTACTATTGTGTGTGGCCAGTGATGTGCACTGCTTCCCATGTATGTGATCTATATTCCATAACATGGACAGTGTCTGGGTTGTGCACGTCCCACATGCATGTTCTTTAACATGTGGAAGTGTATTTGAGGTGTCTAGGGCATGTTGTGTGGACAGATTGTTATCTTCTGATGTAGCATTCCTGACCTCATTTGGTGAGACCTGGCTATGTAACTGAGGTCGTGATTGCACCTACACTGACAGCATGATACGGGTATTCAGTGGCATTAGTGGCATCTGTCTATACAGGGCATGTGTATAAGTCATGGTATTCCCTCTGTGGGTTATGTTTGTAGACTCTACAGTTGTTGCAGGCGTCTAGTGGAGAACATAGCAAAAGGGCCACTGTACACATTTATTTACCTAGTGAAGGGATGGAACAGGGTGTCATGTCCTTTTACTTGCTGGAAAACACACAGTCAGGAGATGTAACACATCAAAGTACTTTCTGATGTCAGTGGCACTGTTGTGGTCAACAGGCATGTAGTCTCCTGCAATCACACTGTGGTTACTATCTGTGAGGCCATATGCAGAGAACTACCAATATAGTGGTTGTTGCCTTGCAAAGTGTGTTTGTGTATGAGACGTGGTCGGAGAGTGTTATCTGAGTAATAGAAGGGTTGCCTATATTGATCAACAATCCATAATCTCACATGTTGGGTTATGGATTGTCTACACCAACCTCTCCAGTGTTTGAAATCTGTTGTCCTTGTAAGGTGGACATTGTAACATATACTAGCAACCTGCACACAGGATACTGATGACACACACACACACATTTGCCAGTACTGAGATTCAAACCTCTACCTAGCAATGTATTGCTACTATAGTGTACCACATTTATTGCACGTGCCACGGAGCTTATAAGATAGATGTTGTCCCAAGGTACTTCTAAGGTGAGGAACATCACCAGCCCTTGTAAATACTGGCAATGGGTGATGTAGTGGGTGAGAGATCTCCAAAATTATTTTACCCTACCCACACATTTACATTTGCCAGGGGTGAGGTTCAAACATCTATCTAACAATGTTTGCGGACCATTATGTTATGCATTTACCACATGCACCACTGACCTTACATGGCTTAGGATTGGAAACAGGTACTTCTAAGGTGGATGATATCTGCAGGACTGCTAAAGTCAGGCTCTGAGATGTGTACTGGGTGTAAATGGGGCCAAAATCTTTGAGGTACAGACATACATAGGTTCATAGGTTCATAGGTAGGTACTAGGCTATTGGCCCTGGGGCCTATATAAGCATAGCCAAAATGTTTCCCTGGCTTTCACCACCCAAGAAAATTATTTTCCCGTGCCCCTGTCAAGCAGTGCCACAGAAGTGATCCCTGGGGTGAATTTTTATTTCCCATCCAGTCATCAGGGTTTTTCTTAAAGAGGGCCAATGAGGAGCTTTGCTTGACATGAATGGGTAGTTAGTTACAGAGTATGGGAAGTCTCTGGGACAGGAATCTATCCCTCCAGCATGCTCTGTTTATTGTGATGACAAGGTTTAGGTCCCTGAAGAGTGTGGTTTGGAGAGATTGGGATTTCTTTAAGTGTAGCATGTCCAACAGCTCTGGGTTTGACATAGCTTTGTATGCTAGGCAAAGATCGCCTGTGAGTAGACGATATGCGATGAAGTAGAGCTGGAGTTTTTTGAGATGGTCTGCATATGGCACCTGTTTGAGGCCGGTAAACCTCTTAGTGAGGTATTTCTGTGGCCTTTCTAGTTGTTGTAGGTGTCTTGTGATATACATGCCAAATGGAGCATTGTACTTTATAATGGGTCTGATGAGGGATGAGTAGAGAGGAACAATGACCTCCTTTTTTCTAGAGGAGAACCCTTTTGTGATGAGGTGTGCCATGTAGAAGGATTTCCTGACTACTGTGGCGATGTGGTATTTAAAGGAAAGTCTACTGTCTACCTGTGTCCTGTGGTCTCTTATCACACTTTCGGTGTTTAGTGAGCTACCGCCTATGTGGCAGTTCATGGATACTGAGTTTTTCCCAAAGGGGATGAAAATGAACTTCTTAGCATTGGGCTTGAGGCCATGACTTTGACACCAAGCATCTGTCTCTGTGAGGCCCTTTTGCAGGATGTCTACATCATTAGGTGATTCTATTATGACAAACTTTGTTAGCCAAAGACCTTTTATGTTGGTCTGCACGTCAGAGAAGTAGATGCTGAACAGGAGCGGACCCAGGACCGAACCCTGTGGTACTCCACTCGTCACTGGTCTGAAGTCGGATTTGGAGTCGGCTACTTTTACTGAGTGAGTTCTGTCAGTGTAGACATATGTACACACACAAACACTTGCCACAGATGAGATTCAAACCCATACCTATGTAGTTACTGCAACTACATTGTTCTGCATTTATGGAGCATACCATGGAGCTTACATGTTGGAGAGCTGTGCCAAGGTATCTTTGAAAGTGACTAACATCAGCAGCAGTGTAAAGGAGGGGTAAGGGGAGAGTAGTAAGGGTCAATGTCCATAAAATCAGGTATTATCAAAGACACACACACACACTCTCACACAAACATCACAGTTGCCATGTCTGGGCTTAGAACTCCTACCTAATTAGTATGCTAGACTATAGTATTATTCAGTTATCACAAGCACCACGGAGCTTATATGTTGGAGAGTCCTCCACAAGTATCTTTGAAGGTGACTGACACCGTTGTAGTCTGTCTGTGTAGGTCTGTAGTGGAGGGCTGTTCACCATTGCCATCAATTGGAGGCCTTAGCCCAGCCTTTCTTTATGGACACCTACACCTGTCCTGCTGGCTGAGGCTGGTGTTGGGTATGTGAGCCTCACTGACATCCATGTGTGTGTATGTGTGTGTGTGTGTGTGTGTGTGTGTGTGTGTGTGTGTGTGTGTGTGTGTGTGGTGTGTGTGTGTGTGTGTGTGTCTGTCCTATGGACATACATTTGGGCCACCACATGTATTGCAGTGCGATTTGTCACCTTGTCTAGTACTGCCTAGTATGTTGACACCAGTATTTGTTATGGATTTCATGCTGCCCATATAGGTGTCCACTATCTGCTGCCATCCCATTCAGCTACCCGATTCCCTTGCATGCTCACATCCATACCATAGATACAACTATCACAACATACTACTCCTTTCAGCAATTGATAGGAAGAGTGACTTACCTTGTGGCTGTGCCAGTATTGAGGACGGTGCTGGAGGGATGATTGTCAGATGCACATAGTACACTCCCTATACATGGTAAAGCACAGGTAATGTCATGTTTGGCATCCCTTTTACTGTATGTGTGAGTCAGGGAGAGGTGTCATTCCCCAGTTCCCTACCACATCAGTGTATGTGCTATGCGTTGTCTCTTTGCCAAAGCCTGGGCATACTGGGTACAGCTCCTTTTGCCTACATGGGCGCAGCGTGCATACCCAGTGCTCAGGCCTCTGTGCCTGTGATGGCCTTGGCAATGGTGTGGGGCTGTGTGGCCTTGCTCTGTGCTGTTCCTGCTGCAGCTGTTTCTGCAGGATCATATTGTGTAGCATGGCACATACTATGAATATTTGTGTACATGTAGCTGGAGAGTACTGCAAGGCTCCACCAGATATTTTCAGGCAGTGGGACCATGACTTGAGCATCCCAAACACATGCTCTATTATGATTCTGGTTTGTGCGTGTACCTCATTATGGAGTTCTTGTTTAGGTGTGTGTGCATTTCTGATGGGTTTCATCAGCCACAGCTCCAGTGCGTAACCAGCATCCCCCACTAAGTGGCCATATGGGATGTCCCCACTGGAAAATGATTGGAACAGCTGTGTCATATGCCAGATGTGGGAGTCATGATAGCTTCCAGGGCTGCCAGCACACGCATTCAAGATAATGCCCTGGGCATCGCACATGACCTGGCAGTTGATGGAGGGGAAGCCCTTGTGGTTTATGTAGACCATACCTCGCTCACCGGGTGGTGCTTTGATGTGTATGTGCATGCAGTCTATAGCACCCACTACCTCAGGGTATTCTGCTGTTTGGTGGAAGAGACACATATTGCTGGTCAACGCCTCTCAGGTGTTGAGGAAATATATGTGCTCACCGGCATGTGCTGACATGGCATCCAGGAACTGGTGGAGTACCCTGAATGTTGATGCCTGTGAGACCCCCTTGATATCCTCAGTTGCCCTTTATTAGGTGCCTGTGGCTAGTATTCTTAAGCCTACACATGCCTTGGTATCCACTGGGATGGGTTCCCCTTTGTTGGTTCTGTGTGTGAGTCATGACCAGCACAGCTCCACAATTTGCTGTAGAATGTCCCTGTCCACCCTATAGCACTCCATTATTGCCAACTCATGTAGCCCCTTGTAGGTTACCCTGGGTCTGTACACTCTTCACCTTCTCCTCACTGTGGGTTGGTCATCAGCATTCACATCCTCACCACCCTCAGACTCTTGCACATATTGATATATGAGAGCAACAGCAGCCCCTAACATTTTGTTAGTTTTGTCAGGTAAAATTTCCCCTTCTGTATACACCAGTGGTGTAGCGTTTGTGGGAAAAAACAGACTGGAAGGTGTTTGCATAGTCTATAGTATTGTGCTAGGCTGTTCCATGTGTAATTGGTTGATTCTGATACATTTCAACTGCCAGCTATGCTAGTTCTCCTTGATTGCCTTCCTACTGCTGTTTTCCCTTCCCATTGCCTTCCCGTTTGAGCCCAGGGGTGCAGCGTGCATACCCAGTGCTCAGATGTGAACAGAGCTGCTATTTCTTGTTTTTTTTTTGTTTAAAACCCGGTGCACAGCACGCTCACCCATTTAGGCAATGTAAACACTGCTAGGCAGACTCAGACACACCCCCTACCTTAGCTGTGCTTAGCTAAGGGCAAACACGGGCCACAGGGCTCCAATAAGCTTACAGCATGCATGACACTCCCCCTTATGAGGTCATTTACCTCTTATACCATGGTGTTGCTGCACCTACATGGTTGGGTGCAAGCTAACACTGAAAGGAAATCTGTGATTCAGTATCAATCCCCTCATTTCCACCAGCCACCGCTTTTCTCCCCAGGCCTCTACTGAAAATGGACATATATCCAGCTAGACTAGCCCGGTTAACAAATGTAAAATAAATTTGCATAAAACAGAATGCTAATTCACAGTTACCACACTCACAATGAGCCTTCCCCCTTAGCAACCACTATTTCCTGGTATTGTTGTCTTATGCATGCCATTGACTATCATGGCAAAATGCTGATTTGGGTTTAAAAGCTTATTTCCAACTTTTTTTCTTATTTCCGGGGCGATCCCATTTGCACACCGCTGCCCTACTCTTAAACTGCCGAAATCGGCCAAAAAAAATAAAAGTTATTTTTTATAATTTTGCAACTATTTTTCATGCCAATGGCCATATATTCAGCCATTGGCATGCCTACTACATTGAATACATGCTTTATTTGGAGCTGTCATGCCTCTGTTTTGTAATTTGCAGAAATGTATTCGGTTAGTAACTGAATTCATTTCTGCAGGTTACACTATTCCTGCACAGATACCTGCCTGCTTCCTGGATCGCTAATTCAACTTATTTGCATGGTTTCACCAACAAATGGGGTAATTAGCATACAGCAGTGGTGTCCGTGAAGGAATAGTGTAGGATCTCGTTCCTGGATCGCTCGTCGGCCATATTGCATGCAGCAGCTCTTGCACCATTCCTGCACTCCATGCAGAGCTTGCTGAATCTGGGGGAATGTTTATTTTATTTTACTTTACATTTTATTTTTATTTTACATTTGTTGACCAGGAATGTCTGTCTGAGCTCATGCCCTTTTTCAGCAGAGGCCCGGGGAGAAAAGCTCCAAGTTCTGCAAAACAATTTAAGACATTAAGATAACAATTGAGATTTACAAGTAAGTTTCAGATCTCATACAGTATTTACATAATTAAACCACAGTATGTGTTTTTATATTTGTATTGTGCATTCCTGTCACCAACTGTTCAACTCTTCTTACCAATTCTGTGTCATCCAAAAACATCTTTGATTCAGAACTGTTTCCATAACTCACGTTACCACCAGCAATAACATGCTCGGTCATGTGTTTCCTAATACACCTGTAGAATACAATTAAGCACTGACTAAATAAAACTGTTGTAAGGAATGTGTAAATAATGACACCTGAAATGTGATCATAGTACAGATCTTTTCTGTATTCAATAAGATTCACAAATGGCTGTATGTGTATAATGCTTCTTTGCACAAAAGTCAGCACAGAGCACCAAAGACTACTGCTAATTCCCATTTTAACTTCAACACTTCAAGATATGATTATACATGTGCTAGTACTTTGCCATCAGCAATACGTTGAGCCTGGTAGCATTGCTCTTCTGGCAGAGATTAAAAAACACAAGTAATTCTTTATTTAGATTGTACAACTTTTGTATGTCTATAGTGAATTTTTAAAACAAATGATCGTGATTTTAAGGTGATCTTGACTCAATTAATTCAGTTGGTTAATACATGCCTGCTCTCCAGTGGTTACACTTGCAACTGTGTTACAATTTTCGTTAACCTATTCTCACATAATCTATCACTGTTATTCTGCAGTGCACTGTCCTATATAGGAAGTATCTATATGTCTTGTCAATTCACATGAAGTGTCAGGATAGTTTGATTGATAACCACTGGTTTATAACTGATTTTCTTTGACATCCCATACTGTGAAACAGGTACATGTCCCTCACAGTAACCCAATCTATATGAATCACAGTATTTAAGTCTTTGAAGTGAAGTATATAATTACATGGGATACTTACAGTGCTGTTATGTTGCCTTGTGCACACATATTATTTTGTCCTAAAACCTGTGAAGCACAGTACCATCTGTTCCAAACAGTGAATTTTCAACATGTACAGCTATGCTTTTTCACATGACTAAATGTAGATGTCTTCTGTGGTACTTGTGACTAAAACTGTCCTCTCTAGATTGTGTGATTAGTTAAGCTTAGGTAGGAAATTCAGTGCTCAACATGGAAAGTGTGTGCGTGTGTGTGTGTGTGTCTGTGTGTGTGTGTGTGTGTGTGTGTGTGTGTGTGTGTGTGTGTGTGTGTGTGTGTGTGTGTGTGTGTGTGTGTATGTGTGTGTGTGGGGGTGTAATGCTTTCTACTGTATCTACTTCCCATGAATGGACTTCATTTCACTTTACACACAGCTTCCTTATCCCACTTTTACCAGAAACATCCTCTCTGCAGCACACTAATGGGGTCATCCTGTCAAAAGTGCACTCTCTTCCCTTAAGAGTCAGACCTGGCCATGTGGCACTTGTGACTAATAGTATGCTCTATAAATTGTAGAGATAGATAGGTAGGAGGTTTGAATTTCAATGTGGAAATCTTGTGTGCGTGAGGAGGGTTGTGTATAGAGTCAGGTGAGCATGTCCTCCAACACAGCTTCAACTCTAAAGAAACATTTTAAATTGCTAGATGATTTTACCACCCCCTTATCCCAGTTTTTTACAACAAAACCTTCTCTGCAACATATTGATGAGGTAATTCTTTCTAAAGTGTACTCTCACACTTTAAAAGTCAGGCGTCTCCTGTGACATTTGTATTTCTTACTGTCTTCTGTAGAATATGTAATTAGACAGGTAGGAGTTTTGAATACAGCAGTGTTTAACTTCTTCAACTTTGTGTATGACTGTAAATGAATCCAGGATTGATTTACACGCATTTGCAGTGGCAACATTTACAACCCCAGATGAGTGTAAAAGTCATTTTTCCAGACACATCTCTTTGGCAATAGACTGCTGATGTCATCCCTTCATAGATGCTGTATGCCTCACTTGTACTGAGTATTCTCCTGTAGTGCTGGCTGCTGTATAGATTGTGTAATTAGAGACAGACCCGGTTTGAGTCCATCCTTGCTTAAACAGTATGACTTTGATTACTGTCATATATATCTGGCAACCTCACAACTACCTTTATGTACACTTGCACTTAAACTAGCAAATTGTAGCATCACTAGGGAAAATAACTTTTTGGCAACACACTGATTACATAATGCTTCCATAACTGCAGCATCCCATAGTTGTAATCTGACTTCACCTGTGGTCTATGACTTTAATACTGTGCATTGTACATTGCATACCTACATGGGTAGGAGATTTGAGTACAGCTCTCATATCGTGTAGACTACTATTCAAATACATATATGATATGTAGCTGTGTAGTGCTATTTTACCCTTAGGCAACATTTTAGCATAAACATCCACCTAATAACCAATGGTGACATCATCCATTCAGCTAAGGACTGTCACAGTAGTACCTGAACATGTCATTTGGCGCTTACGATTCAGACACTGATCTGTAACTTGTGATCTTATGTAGCTAGTTCATATCCAGCCATTACTGCTCAGACTACGTTGTGTCAGTTTTATGGTGACTATGCATGTTGCTAACACTGTTGTCAAACACATCTGCTGTGTGCACATATGGATGTTGATTCCTCTTACAAAAAGCTTGGATAATTTCTCATGTAGTGATGCCTTTATTCAGAGTAATGTTGATGTGTGATTACATTTTCCTTAGATAACAGTTATAGTAAGCATTCTGCTCTGGCATGAGGAAATGATACAATATTGTGTACATTGTTGCCTTAGTGTAGCAATTACAGATACACATATCCCTTGCAACAAAAACATAATGTAATGCCTTAAATACCAATGTATCTCACAGTTGTAGTGATATTTCTATGGTAGTTCATCTTTGCTCTGCAATATCAAATGCTCAGGTGTTCCACATCCACAGTCAGTGATTAGCATTGTGTGGCCTTATACTGTAACGCATAACTGGCATCCAAAACACTTATAATGTGTATATTTACAGTGGAAGAGGCCTCCCCCATCCCTATCATCTCAAAGAGATTGTTGGTGACACACATATGAAGTAGTAAGTTAGCACAGGTGGAGGGGCCACACTTGTGGTAAGATTTCCGCTGTGGTGCTTGTGCTTGCATAGCTTGCTGTTCATTTCCTGAAAAGGGTAACATTATATGAATGCACTGATGATACACCAAAACATGTAGTTATTCGTATCCATTTTTATGTTGGACAATGATATATAATCACATTTTGTGATTCTATGACAGTGAAATGGTTGTTTGGGGCATATCTAATTGTGAGTGTTTCTGTGGCATGTGCATTGAGGATTGGCTTGTATTGCATACCTACATGGCTAGACTGTGGTTCAGTGTTGCAACAGTGTGTGTACTACACGATGGAAACAGGCTCCTTGTCAAAGAAGCATTGATATTGTACTGTTTATTGTTGTGTGGACAGTAACATGTGTAGCTCCTTTCCAGCACTCTAAGTCATATTGTTCAGATTATATTCATAACTCCTTTCATATTGCACACATTGATTTCAGTTATTTGGGACAGCATCCTTTGCTATCTCTTGTGACATGTGCAGTCAATACAGCTGTCTGAGAGCACAGTATCATAGGCAGGGTTTTGAATTGGTCAGACAGCAGTGGTTTACACAAAGAAAATAATTATGGCACTGTCAGAGAGCCACATTTTTCAGGCTACTATCCTACAAGGTAGGCATCCATAAACCTTATGATAGGAAAGTGCTGTAATCCTTCAAGGTGTTCATGACAGAACCGATATGTTGATTTCTGTGTCATCCATGTTTGGTATGCATCTCTTTGATATCTGTCCTCACATGCATTTCAAAATGACATGATGCAAATGTTCATTATGTCATTCATTGCTCACAGACATTGCTTAGTTCCAAGTAATTATGCTTTGTATTGCATGTCTTCATCTAAACATTTCTTTATTACTACAATTGTAATCATCATCATACTATACAGCTTGATGGCAGATGAGGGTTTCTATAAAACATTTTTTACTGTATAACATGCTCCCAGACCATCAAAAAGTGTGACTAGTCCACTGTTACAGCACCTTTTTTGTGCTGGTGCTATTGAATTGCTGTTATGTTACTGTCCTCTGTAATTCCATGTGAGTATGCCCAGTACAATGGATGTCTGAGGTGTTTGCAAATTACAAATGGAAATCCTAAAATCATGAAATGTCATCAGATCTGTGCTGTCATATGTATGTTGAGAGTTGTTATATTGCCAGTTAGTATTTACAGTGCTATACAACACAAGCTTGTCTATTACATGTTCATAGGTGATAAAAAAAACTTTCTTATGCCTGCCAATAACAGTTATTTGCAAAAACATGTCTCTTTCTGATGTGCATGATATGAGAGTTGTAAGGCTCATTTCTTCTTGTGTGTACATGCTGAGGTGGAGAATACAGTAGTGGTGTTGGCTTGTATACCTAAATCCCCTGTATACACTACATCTCATATGCAATAATAGCAGTCCATGCATTTATCCCATAATGTATCTTCTGCCTTGCTAACTGTTACTCAACTCAGCATTTTATTAACATGTATATCACATTAATTTCCCTTTGTTGCACTGCAGCTTTACATTCATCTCACATCCTTTGTTAGCATTTCCTTTTTATTTATGTGCATGTCATGTGTTGTCATTGACACTAATTATCATTGCATCAGTATGGCACTGTTTATGTTATAAATGTTTCAAGCTTACTAGCTTATCAGTGGGAGTGGTAAGCACTAGGTAACCAATCTAACACAAGAGTGGTTTCTGGCCCAGAAATTGTAGCTTATTGGCCATTTGGGCAGTTTTTCCATCTCTTTCAACTTCTGGTTTAAAAGCTTGCATTTAGGCTTATTTCCCACCTTTCCTGTAACTAATCTAGTCCAGATACAGATTTGCGGTATCATGGACTGTAAGCTTCTGAGCCCACAAATCCTTTCTGTGTTAGAGGGAAGCCTTCTAGCTTATCAGTGGGAGTGGTAAGCACTAGGTAGCCTATCTACTACAAGAGTGGTTTCTGGCCCAGAAATTGTAGTTTATTGGCCATTTGGGCAGTTTTTCCATCACTTCCTACTTTCTGGTTTAAAAGCCCCTTGTGCTTGTTTCCCACATTTCCTGTAACTAGTCTAGTCCAGATACAGGTTTGCTGTATCCAGGACTGTTTGTAAGCTTCTGAGCCCCCCAAGCCTTTTTGTCTTGCAAGGAAGCCTTCTAGCTTATCAGTGGGAGTGGTAAGCACTAGGTAGCCTATCTACCACAAGAGGAGTCATTTTTGGCCCAGATATTTTAGCTCATTGGCCATTTGGGCAAAGTTTCCATCTTTTTCAACTAAAATCCCACATTTGCACTTGTTTCACACCTTTCCTATAGCTAGTCTAGTCCAGATAGAGATGTGCTGTATCCAGGACTCTTTGTAAGCTTCTGAGCCCCCCAAGCCTTTCTGTGTCAGAGGAATGCCTTCTAGCTTGTCAGTGGGAATGGTAAGCACTAGGTAGCCTATCTACCACAAGAGGAGTGGTTCCTGGCCCAGAAATTGTACTTTGGCCATTTGGGCAGTCTTTCCATCTCTTTCAACTTTCTGATTTAAAAGCCCACGTTCGTGCTTATTTCCTGCATTCCTGTAACTAGTCTAGCCCAGATACAGATTTACTGTATCCAGGACTGTTTGTAAGCTTCTGAGCGGTGACAAAGTCTGCTCTTCAACGTTTCTCTTAGATCTGCTAGGTCGCTCCTCTACTGCACTTTTACTAGCTTATTAGTCTAGCACTTTACCAGACATCTTGTAGCAATTATTGTAGCACACAAAAGTGCTATCAGCACTAAATATTCTACAAGGAAACAGCTCCACTACTTATTATTAATGGCCACCCTTCCAGGCATGTCTACAGGTCAGTTTTCTGTGCTTTTTCCTATTAACCTGAACTTGGCATCCCGAGGCAATGTAGCAACTGCCTCATGTACACAGACAAACCTCTCACCTTACCTCCCAACACTCAGACTTGCAAGAGATGCACTTATATATCCAAATTGGAAGCCACGCACTTTCCAACCTAGACTGGAATAGCTGGTCAAGAGAAGGTCAATACTTGCACCACACCACATGGAACACATAGCCCCCCAGAACACACACCAGCACTGCCTTCACATAAAAACACAAACCACACACCCACCTTCATGGAGGCTCTCAACAAAAATCTATCCAAACAGCAGAGACTTCCAAGGCAGAAACGCACTCGACCACCACTATGCAACATTAATCACGAGACACATAACTCTCCTAAACAGTGTGCCACTCAACCAAAGCCCCTAAGGCAAAACAGTATGCCCAACACGCTAGTCATAGTTGACTCAATAGTGAGGCACACTGATGTCCCACTCAGTAGGTTGAATAAAGAAAATGTAACAGTCAGCTGCCTGTCAGATGCCAGGATCTGCCACATAACACATGCACTCAGTTCCCTCAACAACAGGTACAAATATGACTCTGTCATTGTACATGTGGGTGTGAATGGCCTGAGACGTACCTCCCTGGACTATATGAAAAGAGACATGGAGGAGCTCTTGGATTATGTAGCCCAGTGGGTATGACCCTAGCCCTGAGCACCATCCTACCATCACCCAGAATGATACCACAGTACAAGCAGAAAATTATTGATTTCATCAATTGTTTAAGTTTCTGGTATCATTCTAAGGAGATCCATTATCTGTCTGCCTGGGATGACATGATTGACAGACCTCGATGCTTTGTCAGAGATGGCCTGCATCTGTCATCCCTGTGCTTCTGGATACTGGCCAAGGCTCTTGCCACCCCTATAGTGCCTTTTTTAGGTGGTGTTCAAAAGACCAAATTACCACTGTAACAGCTACAAACAAATGCAATCTGAGGGTCATGCTGCACAATGCTAGAAGTCTAAATTTCAAAATGCACTTGCTCGAAGCACTCCTGAAAATGGGGAACACCAACATTTGTGCTGTAACAGAGACCTGGTTCAAGACAGCAGAAAGCACCCCTGCACTACCAGGCTTTAACTCATTCCACACCTTTCAGAAGCAGAACTTGTCTGAAGCTTTAAAGGCAGTGGTGTTTCCATATTCATAAAGGATGTGCACACCTCCAGACTGGTAGCCCAATATAATGCATCAGAGATACTTCAGGTGCAGCTAACACTGGGTAAGACAGCGATTCAGGTCGTAGACTGCTATAAGTCCCCAACCATGTCCCAAGACTCACACTCTGCATTCCTAAGCACCCTGGAGAATATTAGGGTCTAACCTAGCACCCTCATACTGGGTGACCTCAACTACTCCTCCATTAACTGGAAAAACTACTCATGTACCAATACACTTGACCAACGTTTCCTGGAATTCATTAATTCCAATGCCCTGGACCAGCTCATTCTTGCCCCCACTAGAGGTAGCAACATCCTTGACCTGGTCATTACTAACATGGGAGACCATTGCTCCACACGAATAGTCAACTCCTCCCTGGTTAGATCCAACCACAAACTAATCACCTTGGAAATCCACCCCCCCACCCCCACCCCCACAAAGGTAACCACCATGAAAAACTTCTCCAAAGCTAACTTTTGGCTCCTAAAAACAGAGGTGGCTAACTTCATGGCACACATGCAAATGGAGAATACTTGTATGACTGCAGAATCATACACCAATGCACTGGACGAACATGTACACAAATGCATGGATCTCGCCATACCCAATAGAACCAAGATGCTCTCCTCCAAAAATAGGAAGCCAATCTGGTGGTCCCCTGCCATAAACAAACTCTACAACAGAAGGAGGAAACTGATGCGAAATAAGGTGAAATTCCAAGACTGGAAAAACTCCCTTATCAGCCTCAACAAAAAGCTGAGATCCCTCATCAAATCCTCTAAAGCTAGCTATGAAAACAGAATTGTGCCAGATAGTAAAGAAAACTACAAGGCCATCTATAGTTATGTAAAGGATCTCCATGCCAATTCCCAGATTTGCTCTGAGCAACTGCAAAATGGTAACTCCTATACTGAGCCAACAGATATTGCCAGTATACTGGCCGACAGATTCAGTGCCAACTTTACCCCTCTCTCCCTTCCCAAAGGACCTATCACATTAACAGTAGATTGCCAGGCACCCAGTATTACTGCTGTACAGGTTAAAACAGCACTGTCCAAGGCCAAGAATACAGCTTCTATGGGACCTGACAATATCCCTGGGCTGTGTGCTACATGAACTACAGAGTGACTGGCACCTCACCTGTGTGCCCTGTTCAATCACAGCCTCACCTCAGGCTTTGACCCTACCGAATGGCGCACTGCTACAGTCATCCCTCTCCACAAAGGAGGAGTGACAGCAGACCCTGGGAACTATCACCCCATTAGCTTAATGAGTCTGATATGCAAAGCTATGGAATGCATCATCATGGACCTAATAAACAAAGATATAGGGAATCTCCAAACTCTGGATCCCACACAGTTTGGTTTTGTGAAGGGCAGATCATGCCTGCTCAACTTGGTTGACTTCTTTGAGTCAGTCACCAGAGCTGTTGATGAAGGCAAGTGATGAAGGCAAGGTGGTTCACACAGCCTACTTTGATCTGGCCAAGGCCTTTGATACCATTCCCCACTTAGGAATCATAGAAAAACTCGGTAAGCTAGGCATCAACCCCTATATCACTAGGTGGGTTGCAAACTAGTTCACAGATAGAACCCACAGTGTGAAAGTAGCTGACTCCAAGTCAGACTGCTGACCAGTCACGAGTGAAGTCCCACAGAGTTCAGTCCTCGGTCCTCTCCTGTTTGGTATCTACTTCTCTGAAATCCAGGCCAACACAAAGGGAATCTGGCTGACAATGTTTGCAGACGATTGCAAGTTGGGAGCTATTATTAACTCCCCAAGTGATGTTACATCCTACAGAAAGGCCTCACTGAGACCAATGACTGGTATCAGTACCATGGCCTTAAGCTCAATGCCAAAAAATGTGTCATCATTCCCTTTGTGAAAAACCAGTTCTCATGAATTACCACATCGATGGCAGTCCACTGAACACAGAAGGCATTATAGCCTCTCTTGTTCGGTATATATTTCTCAGAGGTACAGGCCAACACGGAAGGACTGTGGCTGACCAAGTTCGCAGATGACTGCAAACTGGGCGCCATAATCGACTCTCCAGCCGACACAAGCATCCTCCAAAAGGGCCTCATTGAAACAGACAACTGGTGCCAGAGCCATGGCCTCAAGCTAAACGCCAAAAAGTGTATAGTCATCCCCTTTGGCAAAAACAAAGTACCCACAAATTACCACATAGGTGGTAATCAATTAAGTACAGAAGAAGTAATTAGGGACCTGGGGAATAAGTTGATAGCAATCTCTCATTTGACAACCATGTGGCCAAAGTGGTTAGAAAAACATTTTATATAGCCCACCTAATCATGAAGAGATTCACATCTAGATCAGGGGAGGTCATCGTGCCTCTTTATTCATCCCTCATCAGGCCCATAATTGAGTACACTTTTGGGATGTACCTTACCAGACACCTGCAGCAACTGGAAAGACCCCAAAAGTACCTCACCAAGAGGATCAAAGGGCTCAAACAGATGCCATATGCTTCCCGGTTAAAGAAACTCCAGGTCTACTCAGTGGCATACCGCCTGCTCAGAGGCGATCTGTGCCTGACGTATAAAACCATGTCCAACCCAGAATTAATGGACATGCTGCACCTCAGAAAATCCAAATCCCATCGAGCTACGCGCTCGAGAGACTTCAACCTCAGCACTGAAATAAATAGGACATGCTAGAGGGACAGATTCATAACCCAGAGGCTCCCTTCACTCTGGAATAAAATCCCAGTCCAGGTTAGGCAGAGTCCCTCATTGACTCTCTTCAAGAGGAATCTTGATGAGTGGATGTTAGACAGAGGCACAGTATACTAACCTCGAAAAAGGGCATAACAAAATTAATTTAAAATGGGTGGCGAAAGCCAAACACACTCTGGCTAGGCTTATAAATGCCCTAGGGCAGATAACCTAAATATGAACCTATGAACCTATGAAACTATGAACCTATCAGAGATCTTGGAACAAAGGTTGACAGAAACCTCTCTTTCGACCACTACACTGCCACTGTGGTCAGAAAGTCCTTCTATGTGGCACATCTCATTACTAAGGGTTTTGATTCCAGGAAGAAAGAGGTCATTTTCTCTCTCTACTCTTCTCTCATTAGGCCAATCATCTAGTACAATGTCCCATTTGGCATGTACCTCACTAGACACCTGCAACAACTGGAGACGCTGCAAAAGTACCTCACAAAGAGGATTCTAGGCCTTAAACGCTTGTCCTATATGAACAGACTCAAAAAACTCCAACTATTCTCTGTCTCATATCACCTACTTAGAGACGATCTCTGCTTAACTTCCAAGTCCATGTCTGACCCAGCTCTGTTAGAAATGCTACATCTAAAGAAATCCCAATACCTCTGCATCACATGCTCCAGAGTCCTCCACCTCATTACAACAATCAACAGAACGCGCTGGAGGGACAGGTTCATAACCCAGAAACTGCCTATGCTATGGAATAGACTTCCCATACATGTCAAACAGAGCACCTCACTGGTCCTCTTCAAGAGAAATCTTGATGAGTGGACGGGAAATACTGGCCAATTGGATTACCCTGTCATCATGCCACCCAACCTTAGTTCCCAGTGCCTCTGTGAAGTATTTATTGTGGTAAAGAATAGGTTGTTAAAGAGGGGTTACAAGGACACTTATATTCAGGCAGCAATAGATAAGGTCAAGGGAATGCCAAGTAAAAAATGTTGTCAAGAAGGTTCCAGGAATGATTATTATTATGTTAAAGATTTAGAGGAAATGGAGCCAATATTTTATGTAATGAAGTGCTCTCCTTTCTCAGATACAATAAGGGATCTGGTTAATAAATTATGGCCAGCAATTTATAGAGATGAGGTGATAGGGAAATTATTCCCGAAGACAGTAACCTTTTCATATGGTATATTCAGCAATAGGTTCACAGGTTCATAGGTTCATAGGTTCATAGGTAGGTATCAGGCTATCTGCCTGAGGGTGATTATAAGCCTAGCCAGAGTGTGTCAGCTTTCGCCTCCCATTGATTAATTAACTGAGCCTCTGTCAAGAAGAGCCAATGAAGTGATCCCAGGGGTGTATTTTCTGTTACCCATCCACTCGTCAAGGTTTCTCTTGAAGAGTGTTAGTGAGGGGCTCTGCCTAATGTAGTTAGGAATTTTGTTCCAAAGCATGGGGAGTCTCTGTGACTGGAATCTATCCCTCCAGCATGTTCTATTTATTGTTGTGGTGAGGTTTAGCTCACTAGAGCGAGTGGCTCGCAGTGACTTGGATTTCTTTAGGTGGAGCATGTCCATCAATTCTGAGTTGGACATGGCTTTGTAAGTCAGGCAGTGATCACCTCTGAGTAAGCAATATGCCACTGAGTACAGCCGGAGTTTTTCCAGTCAGGCTGCATAGGACATACTTTTGAGGTCAGTAATCCTCTTGGTGAGGTACTTTTGTGGTCTTTCCAGCTGTTGGAAGTGTCTTGTGAGGTACATCCCAAATGGGGCATTGTACTCTATGATGGGTCTGAAGAGTGGTGAGTAGAGGGGCACTATAACCTCATTATTTCTAGATGCAAACCCTTTAGCAATTAGATGGGCTACATAGAAGGATTTCCTAACTACTTTGGCAATATGATTGTCAAAGGAGAGATTACTATCTACCTGGGTCCCCAAATCTCGTATTAGCTCTTCTGTATTAAGGCGGCTGCCACCTATGTGGTAATTCATGGGTGTTTTGTTTTTCCCAAATGGGATGACTATGCATTTTTTGGCATTTAGCTTGAGATCATGACTTTGACACCAGGTGTCCATCTCAGTAAGGCCTTTTTGGAGAATGTCCATGTCAGCCGGAGAGTCAATTATGGCTCTTAGTTTTCAGTCATCAGCGAACTTGGTTAGCCATAGTCCTCCTGTGTTTGGCTGTACTTCTGAGATGTATATGCCAAAAAGTAGGGGTCCCAGGACCGAGCCTTGTGGTACACCACTTGTGACTGGTTTAGAGTCAGACCTGGAGCCCGCTATTCTTACAGTGTGAGTTCTGTCTGTAAGCCAGTTGGCAACCCATCTCGTGATGTAGGGGTTTATGTTCAGGCTGGTGAGTTTTTCTATAATTCCCGAGTGGGGAATGGTGTCAAAAGCCTTGATGAGGTCAAGGTAGGCTGTGTGAACTACCTTCCCCTCATCTATGGCCTGGGTGACTGTCTCAAAGAAGTCAACCAGGTTTAGTAGGCATGATCTGCCCATAAAGCCAAACTGGGTCGGGTCAAGTGATTGGAGGTTCCCAATGTCTTTGTTAATGAGTTCCATGATGATGCACTCCATAGCCTTGCAGACCAGGCTAGTCAGGCTTATGGGGTGATAGTTGCCAGGGCCAGTTATGGCCCCTCCTTTGTGGAGTGGAATAACCGTTGATGTGCGCCATTCTATGGGCATGTAGCCTGTGGAGAGGCTGAGGTTGAACAGTGTTTTTAGGTGTGGGGTTAGTTTGTTCTGTAGTTCATGCAAGACACAGCCTAGGACACCATCTGGCCCCATTGATGCTGTGCTTTTGGCTTTTGAAAGGGCTGTATTCACCTGTACGTCTGTGATTTCCGGGACACTACACTTTTCTGGTATTGTTGTGTGCCCTTTTGGGGGTGAGAGGGAGGTGAAGTTTGCACTGAATCTATCTGCCAGGATGCTGGCAATATCAGTAGGTTCAGTATATTTTGTGCTATTTTGCACTAGCTCAGAGCATATCTGCGAGTTGCCACTTAGATTCCTGACATAGCTAAAAAGGCTTTTTGGTTATCTTTCGAATCCTTGGCTATTTTTCTTTCAAAGTTAGCCTTGGATGATTTTATGAGACCTTAGTTTCTTACTGATACTGATCAGGGATGTCTTTCCTTCTTGGGATTTGCTTTTTTTTCCTGAAATAGTTTCCTCCTTCTATTGTATAGCCTGTTTATGGCAGGGGTGCACCAGACTAGTTTCCTTCTTTTAGAGGAGTGAGTCTTGGTTTTGCTAGGGATGGTACAATCCATGCATCCTTGTAGGTGCTTATAGATTGCATTTGTAAAGGTTCCTGCATCTTGGACTCTATTATCCTTTAGCGTGGGGGCTGTGAAACTTACCACCTCTGAATTAAGTAAGGTGAAGTTTGTTACAGAAAAGTTTTTCACTGTGGTTTCCTTGATTAGGGGTGGTGGTGTGGTGTGGACATCCAGAGTGATTAGTTTATGGTCTGATCTAACCAGTGACGGGTTGACCTCCAGTGCGGAACACCTGTCGCCCATTTTGGTAATGACCAGGTCCAATATGTTTTCACCTCTGGTAGGGGAGTTTACCAGCTGATCCAGGGTATTTGAGTTGACAAATTCCAGAAAGCGCTGGACCTGGGAGTTTGTACTTGAGTAGTTTTCCCAGTTGATGGTAGGGTAATTGAAATCGCCCAATATCAGGGTGTTCGGTAGGACCTTCATGTTTTTCAGTGTCTCCAGAAAGGCGAAGTGGTGATCCTGGGTCATGGAGGGTGATCTGTAGCAGGCCACAATCTAAAAGAATTGCTGAATCAAAGGGCACAGAACACTGTGGGGAAAAAACTGTGGGCTTTCCCTTGTGGAAGGTGCAAAGTATGTAGGAGAATAAAAAATTTGGATGAATGAGTCATTAATAGAAAGAAATTTTGGATAAAAAATTAATTTAAGTGTGACTCGTGTGGGGTCATTTACATCATTGGGTGTGGATGCACACCAACAATGTGGTACATCGGGCAAACGAAACATGTGGGTGATGTTAGAAATTTGAGATTGGAGAGCCCAGTGGCCCAGCATTTTTGTTCTGTCCATGGGAGAAATTTCGATATTTTTTTTTCAGTGATCTGAACAGACCCTTTGGAAGTTTTAATGTGGGAGGGGAAGAATTTATACATGGGTTATTAAAGTTGGAAACTAAACTTATCAACCTAGGAACCTTACATCCACGTGGGTTGAATTTAGAAATAAATTGGAATGTTTAATGAAATTTATTTATTTCAAGTTATTAGTTTACTGGGTGTTTAGATATGTATTTGTTTGTATGTGTATATTTATGTAGGTGTAGTTATAGTGACAATGGCAGGTCTTAAATTTTGTTAGGTAACAATGAAAGCAGTTAGGAAGAAGTGCAATTAAAGAAAGCATAGCTAAGTAGTTAAGTAATGTAAATTAATTTAGTTTAGGAAAAATTAAACATTATTAAGTATGTATTGAATTAGTGAATATTTTATATTGTAATTTTATAGAGTATTTTTTATAATAAATTTAACATTTATTAGTTTTTTTCTTTCACTTCAGGGTTTTACACCTTTAAGCTTGGGTGGTGATGTTTATTAATTCAGAGTTTAATGAATGAAATGTATTTGCATACAAAATTGGTGGTATATATAAAGGCTTCAATGGCATAACATTTTTATTCCTTGAAGGCTTGTTAGCTGAGGTACCAGAAGTGCAATAAAAACGTGCAGCTATTCGCTTGGTTCCTGATTTGTTTTTTTAGAACATTTATGGTCTCTTTTGGATTTTGTGTTTTGTTTACTTTCTGTGTTTGCCCATACCTTACCTGGATAGAAGGAAGTTTCTCTGTTCACTGTGAGAGAGGGAGTTTGAGCAGCCTATGTGTCCCTGGAGGAGTGGTTTCAGCCCAGAAATCAGTAGTTATTGACCATTTTGGGCTAATTTCTATCTCTTTCATTTCTCTGCTATAAAACCCGCATTTGCAAGGTTTTTGTGCTAGAATACAGCTCAGCAAGCTCCTGCCTGGTGCCTTGCAGAGTTCTACAGCAGCAGAGAGACAAAAGAGAGACTTTGGAGTGATTAAGTATAATTTTTCTGCATTTTCTTGCTGCCTTTAGCCAATTCCAAGAAAAATGCTGATTTTCATGAGTTTCTGTGATTTAAAAAGCTTTTTTCAGCTACATATTGTATTTATTTTACTGCCTGCACTTTAACAAAGTCATTTTTGTTTTTAAATTACCTGTTTAACTGTTGTAGGCTACACACTCAAGTGTGATAGCCATTTCTGTGTATTTAAAGTGTTTTTTTTTTATTGTATCTTCTTTATTTTGTGAAAAAAAAACAAAAATAAATACTTGTTTTCCCACCTTTCTATGCTAGTATAGTCAAGTTTTCAGATCAGTGCTGAATTCAGGGCTCTGTTACAGGTTTCTGTGTTTGCCCATACCTTACTTGGATAGAAGGAAGTTTCTCTGTTCACTGTGAGACAGGGAGCTTTGACTAGCCTATCTGTCCTTGGAGGAGTGGTTTCAGCCCAGAAACTAGTAGTTTATTGGCCATTTTGTGCTAATTTCTATCTCTTTCATTTCCCTGCTACAAAACCCGCATTTGCGTGCTGGGCAGCGCAGGTTAGCTAGGTTATAAATGTTCCCGGCTCCACAAAGTGTACTCTTCAAATTTTCCCTTGGAACTAGACAAACTTTCAACTTAAGCACTCAAACCATTAACTTCTTATACCGGCAGTTGCTCAAAACTCATAGCAAGCACTAATAAACCTTAGCATTAGACCCCCCCCCTCACTATACTGTAGAGAAGGACAAGGCTCTCTATTCGACCTTACCAGCCAATCAGTAAAACAGTTCATGGTACCTATCCAGGCATGTCCAAAGGGCAGTTTCAGGTGTACTTTCCAGTCCAACTGGTGAATCTGGGCATTTTGAGGCAATGTTACAATTGCCTCATGTGCACAGACAACCCTCTCCTCCTTCCACCAAACACTAATACATGTGAGAGATGCAATTATACAGCCAAACTGGAGGCTAAGATCTCTCAACCCAAGACTGGACCAGGCAGTCAAGAGGTGAAGGGAATGACTTGCATCACACCACCAGTCTCACATAGACCTATGAAACCAGCACAGGCAAAAAACACACATAAATACACGAAAACATACGTGGAGGCTCTAAATAAAAATCTGCAGAAGCAACAGAGACCTCCAAAGCAGACATCCAAGCAACCTCCACCCCAACACAAACCACGAAACACATACTTCACAAAACCAGTGTGCCACACAATCACAGCCCTTAAGGCAAAATAACATCCCAACACACTAGTAATAGGTGACTCTATAGTCAGGCACACTGATGTCCCACTCACTAGGCTGAACAAGGAGAAGGTTACTGTTAGCTGCCTGTCGGGTGCCAGGATCTGCCACATAACACAAGCACTCAGGTCACTCCAGAACAAGTACAAATATGACTCTGTCATTGTCCATGTTGGTGTAAATGACCTGAGCCGTACCTCCCTGGACTACATGAAAAGATACATGGAGGAGCTCTATGATCACGTAGCCCAGGCCGGTATGACCCTGACCCTGAGTAGCATCTTGCCCTCTCCAAGAATGATACCACGGTATTGAGAAAAAGTTATCAATTTCAACAATTGGCTAAGCTTCTGGTGTCATTCAAAGGGGATCCAGTGTCTGTCAGCCTGGGATGACATGCTCAACAAGCCACTCTGCTTTGCTAGAGATGGCTTACACCTGTCACCCTTAGGCTTTCGAATACTGGCCAAGGCTCTTGCCCATAGTGGCTTTTTTAGGCAAGGCTCAAAAGACAAACCCACCACCATAAATAGCACAAGTAACAAAAAACTGAGGGTAATGCTACTCAATGCTAGAAATCTAAACCTCAAAACGCACGCACTCGAGGCACTCCTCAGTATGGAGAAAATTTATATATGTGCAGTAACAGAAACCTGGTTTAAGGTTCCAAAGAGCACCCCAGCACTACCAGGCTACAACTCATACCATACATTTTGGCCACAAAACCTGGACTGAAATACAAAAGGCTGGGGAGTATCCATATTCATCAAGGATACCCACAACTCCAGGTTTGTGGCACACCACGATGCTTCAGATATCATCCACGTGCAACTAACAATGGGCAAAACTGCTATTCGAATTATAGCTTGCTACAGATCACCCACTATGTCCCAGGACCCCCCACTCCACATTCCTGGAAACACTGGGAAAATAAAGGTCCTACCAAACACCCTGATATTGGGTGATTTCAATTACCCAAACATTTACTGGGAGAACTACTCAAGTACAAACTCCCTTGCCCAACATTTCCTAGAATTTATAAACTCGAATGCCCTGGATCAGCTGGTCAACACCCCTACCAGAGGTGACAACATATTGGACCTGGTCATCACCAACATGGGCGACTGGTGTTCCACACCGGAGGTCAACCCCTCACTGGTTAAATCTGACCATAAACTAATCACTCTGGATATCCACATTCCGCCACCACCCCCAGTCAAAGAAACCACCATGAAAAACTTTTCAAAAGCAAACTTCAAGTTACTTAAAACCGAGGTGGGAAGTTTCAAAGCCCCCATGCTAAAGGATAACGCTGTCCAAGCTGCAAAATCCTTTACTAATGCACTCTACGGGCACCTACAAGAATGCATGGATCATGCTATCCCAAACAAAACCAAGACTCACTCCTCCAAGAAAAGGAAACCAGTCTGGTGGACCCCTGTCATAAACAAGCCATACAATAGAAGGAGGAAGCTAGTACAGAAAAGAGTCAAATCCCAAGAAGGGAAGACATCCCTGATCAGTATCAGCAAGAAACTACATGCTCTCATAAAATCATCCAAGGCTAGCTTCGAAAGAAAAATTGCCATGGACACCAAAGATAACCACAAGGCATTCTTTAGCTATGTCAAGAATCTAAGTGGCAATTCTCAGATCTGCTCAGAGTTAGTGCAGAATGGCACAAAATACACTGAAATAATCGATATAGCTAACATCCTAGCAGACAGGTTCAGTGCAAACTTCACCTGCTTCTCAGCCCCAAAAGGGCCCATAACTATACCAGAAGAATGTAGTGCCCCTAAAATCACAGACACTCAGGTTAAAACAGCCCTCTCCAAAGCCAAAAACACAGCATCAATGGGACTGGATGGTGTCCCAGGCTGCATCCTACATGAGCTCAAAGATGAACTAACCCCTCACCTAAACACACTGTTTAAACTCAGCCTCTCTACAGGTTATGTGCCCACAGAGTGGTGCACAGCAATGGTTATTCCACTCCACAAAGGTGGAGCCACAATGGACCCTGGGAACTATCACCTTATAAGTCTGACTAGCTTGGTCTGCAAAGTTATGGAGTGCATCATCATGGATCTCATTAACAGAGACATTGGAAATGTCCAAACACTGGAACCTACCCAGTTTGGCTTTGATAAGGGCAGAGCATGCCTCCTAAACATGGTGGACTTCTTTGAGACAGTTACCAAGGCTATAGATGAAGGAAAGGTGGTCCACACAGCCTACCTAGACCTTGCAAAGGCCTTTGACACCATTCCCCACTCAGGTATTATAGACAAGCTCACCAGCCTGAACATAAACCCCTACATCACGAGATGGGTTTCCAACTGGCTCACAGACAGAACCCACATGGTAAGAGTTGCAGGAGCTAGGTCTGACTCTAAACCAGCTACAAGTGGCATTCCCAAGGGCTCAGCCCTAGGACCCCTCCTGGTCGGCTTATACTTCTCAGAGGTACAGGCAAGCACAGGAGGATTATGGCTGACCAAGTTCGCAGACGACTGCAAACTAGGGGCTATAATTGACTCTCTGGCTGACACAGACATCCTCCAAAAGGGTCTCACTGAGACAGATACCTGGTGTCAAAACCATGGCCTCAAGCTAAATGCCAAAAAGTGCATAGTCATCCCCTTTGGAAAAAACAACGTACCCACAAAATACCACATAGGTGGCAGCCCCCTAAATATGGAAGACGTAATAAGGGATCCGGGGACCCAAGTAGATAGTAACCTCTTATTTAATAATCACATTGCCAAAGTGGTTAGAAAATCCTTCTATGTGGCCCACCTAATCACAAAAGGGTTTGCATCCAGATCGAAAAAGGTCATTGGGCCCCTCTATGCATCACTCATCAGAGCCATCATAGAGTACAATGCCCCATTTAGGATGTATCTTACAAGACACCGGCAACAACTGAAAAGACCACAGAAGTACCTCACCAAGAGGATCACTGGCCTCAAGCAGATGCCCTATGCAGCTTGACTGAAGAAACTCCAGCTGTACTCGGTTGCATACCGCCTACTCAGAGGTGATCTCTGCCTGACATACAAGGCCATGTCCAACCCAGAATTGATGGACGTGCTCCACCTAAAGAAAAGCATATCCCCTCGAGCCACATGCTCCAGGGATCTAAACCTCACCACAACAATAAATCAGACATGCTGGAGGGATAGATTCCTGTCCCAGAGACTTCCCATGTTCTGGAACAAGATTCCAATCTACATTATGCAGAGCTCCTCGCTAACCCTCTTCATGAGAAACCTTGATGAGTGGATGGAAAACAGAAAGTTTACCCCAGGGATCACTTCAATGGCTCTGCTGGACAGAGGCACAGGGAACTAATCTAAGAGGGCGGCGAAAGCCAACAAATTCTGGCTAGGCTTATAAATGCCTTCGGGCAGATAGCCTAGTACCTACCTATGAACCTATGAATCTATGAGTTTCCCAGTCAATGGAGGGATAGTTAAAATCACCCATGACTAGAGTGTTTGGTTGTAATTTGATTGACACAAGTAGGTCCAAATAAGCAGTGTGGGTATCTTGGTTCATTGAAGGGGGCCTAAAGCTAATGAAGGGGAGTCTTACCCACAGTTTGTTGAACTTGGAGTCACTCCATGAAGTTTTCCTGTCTAACCAGTTGAGAGGTGTATTTAACTTTGATGAAGATAGATACTCTTTCTCCTTTGTTTCTCACACGTTCATTTTGCAGTCTGAGAGTGTGAAAGGCATTGTATCCTTACAAGTCCTGGGTACTGTCTGCGGCCCTGAACCAAGTTTCTGTGACAGCACAGATGTCAACATCCTCCAGGGAGAAGAGTGCTTGCAGAGAGTGCAGTTTCTGATTTAAACACCTATCATTTAGCAGCACAACTTTTAATTTATTTGTGAGTGATATTTTCACGTCAGAAAGTTTGTCCTTGAGACCATGCCTAAAAAAAGGCACTGTGGGGGAGGCAAGTGCCTTAGCCAGTAACCAAAAGCCTAGAGGTGACAGATGAAGACCACCTCTGGCAAAGCAGTGTGGTCTATCAACCATGCTAGACATATTATTGAGAAACATTGGGAGGCTGTGTTTGGAGCATTTCAAATTACTGAAAAATTAGGCCAGACACTAAGGATTTTATATAGAAAAGACAACAACATTGTCGATTAATGTCTGTGTATATAACTTTAAGAAGCTATCTAATAGCTTGCACAAGTGTATAAATATTGAGCACGCATGAGCCTGACTGCCATTTTTCAGTAAGCCGTTGAGATGTAAGCATGTATGTATGTATGTAAGGTCTGTCTGTTAACTAGTTTGTTCATACTTTATGATGCTGCTATCCATCCTGATATGTTTTTATGTATTAAAGTATCTAAATGAAACCCCGCACCGTCTTATGTCTTAGAGAAGGACGAGTGACATGGTGTCAGAAGTGGCATGTCTAAAAGGCACATGGTACAAGAAGTGACATGTCTAAAAGAAAAGGGATCAGAAACAGCATATCCAAAGGGCATGAAGTCAAAGGTGGCTTGGGTAAAATGACTTAAGGCACTTGCTAGGAGCTGGTGGAATATACAGGAGTGAATCATCCCTAAAATGTGCATACTTCACAAAACGGATTTCAGGTATTATAACTTGCTCAGTACTATTTCTTTTTTGAATAATATGAAATGGGGAATACAGAACATTCTAAATGATATTTGCATAAACCAATATGTATGATATTGATAAAAATGTTTGAATTACTATGGAAAATGTTTGAAATAAAGTCTGAATTGTATAAAACGAATAAAGTAAAGGGAAACAACAGCATTTTCGCAAAGCATATATTTTTCTTATTAAGCAAAGATATCCGAGTTAGAAGTGTATAAAAGTGTTAGTATGTTTGTGCAGTATTACAGTTAAGCTATTTTGTAAAGTACAGACATTGCAGGGTATATTTCACAGAATACAGCCATTACAGACCATATTTTGCAAAATACGGTATTTTGAAGAGTTTGTTGTGCATTTGGGTGTTATTACAAGCTCATAGAACAGTTTGTTTGTATATAATTGCAAGGGTCATATTTTCAGTGTGTTTGTGTATACTTTGTGGGCATGGCAGATGGATTTCAAAAACCCAGTGCACTTGTGTTTGACTGTAATATTGCTGAGAACTGGAGAGTGTTTGAGCAAGAGTACAACATTTTCATACAGGCTGCATTTTCTGATAAAGATGACTGTACAAAGGCATTTATTCTACTTCATTTAGCTGGGTCAGAAGCCATAGAAAGGGAACGGTCATTTGTGTATTCACCTGCTATCTATACCGGAGAGGGAGAAAACCATGATATTGTTGTACCGGCTGAGTAAAGGGAGGACCCAGAGTGCTTAAAATGTAAATTTAGAGAAATATGTAATCCCAAGACAAATGTTGCAATGGAAAGGCACTTATTTTACACAAGAGATCAAAAGCCTGGTGAGACTTTTGCAGCATATATAACTGACCTGAGAAATAAGGCTAAAACGCGCAGATCTGGTGACTTAAGGGATGAGTTGATAAAGGACCTGTGTGTTGTATAAAACATGATGCTGTTAGAGAGATTTTGCTTCATGACAGTGATTTAACTTTGAACAAGGCCACTGAGATTTGTCAGATATACGAGCTCCCAGAAAAGCACACAAGTATGCTTACAAATGAGAACAGCTCTAGAAGGCACAGTGACAAAGCTCATGTTGATAATATGCATCAAGTAATTAAAAGAAACAGGCCCAAGCATATGGCAGCAACTGTAACTCCTGCAGCACTCACTGGTAAACCTCAGAACTTTCTAGCAAATTCCAGAGTTCGCACAGTTTCAGTAATGGATAAGAGTGAGTTAGCAAATCAAAGCACGGGCCTGAACCTAGTTTCATTGCCAGCTGTCGTAACTGTGGTGGAAGTCATGAATCTAAAAGGGAAAAGTGTTTAGCTTTTGGTTAGCAATGCCGCAAATGCAATAAATGGATGGAATCATTTAAAAAGGTTTTGTAAATCAAAAGGCCCACATTCTTTCATTAAAAGGGAACATTTTAAGAAGTGAGTTGATCAGTTAGACAGGAGCAGCCCTACTCTTTATGTTGATGGTGTGTCAGTGCTTCATGAAACAGTCAGTGCAGCAGACTTAAGGGCAAAGAATTTGGTATTTTGTACTGTTTGGATAAGTGTAAACCCATAGAGCTCAAAGCTGATACAGGTTCTAAGTGCAACGTCATGTCAGCAGAAACATTTGGTAGAGTATGTCATGGTGAACGGCTTGATTTGGGAAGGTGTGCGAGCTTATTGCTTATGGAGGTGAAGAAATTTAAACCAAAGGCTCAGTAGTTCTTTCATGTTACTCTGCTGGAAGAAGCTATGGTTTGTTATTCTGTGTGGTCAAGAGGCACGTCCAGTCATTATTAGGGCTCAGAGACAGTTTGAAAATGGGACAGTTTTCATTTAACAAGGAAGTCCATCATGTTAGCTTAAAAGACCACAACTCTAATTTTGCCCAGTACATTTTTTCTACCTATGCTGATCTTTTCAAAGATAAACTAGGCAAACTTCCAGTTGTGTACTCCATGAAGATAGAACCAGAGGTCAGTCCAGTTATCAGACCAGCATGCAAAGTTCTAACAGCTATGCAGGATAGAGTCAAAGCCAAGGAAGATAAAATTATGCAATAAGGTGTGAATTGTCCAGTTGAAACTCCAACTGAATGGGTATCTTCCATGGTCGTAGCTCACAAGAAAACCTCAGATGACATCAGAATATGTATTGAGCCACGAGATTTGAATAAAGTGCTAAAAAGATCCCATCATCCAATGTGCACAGTCGAAGAAGTCACAGCCTTGATGCCAAATGCCACTATTTTTTCTGTCTTAGATGCAAAGAGTTAATTTTGGCAAATTCAGCTCGATAAGAAATCATCATTGCTCACTACTTTTAGTACTTCATTTGGCAGGTACAGATTTTTGAGAATGCCATTTGGGATAAATTCTGCAAGTGAAGTCTTTCAATGAGCAATGGAGCACATTTTTTCTGGGTATCCTTGTGCTATTATAGTAGAGAACATACTAGTAAGCGGTCATGATGAAGCTGAACATGACAGAAACCTCAGAAAAGGTCTAGAAAGGGCACGTCAAGTAAATCTTAAGCTCAATACACAGAAATGCAAATTTAAGCTACAGGAAGTTACTTATGTATCTAAGGATGTAATGGTGCCCCTCTACTCTTCCCTCATCAAACCCATTATTGAGTACAATGCACCAATTGGAATGTACCTGGCTAGACATCTCCAGCAGCTGGAGAGACCACAGAGGTGCCTAATCAAGAGGATTACTGGCCTCAAACAATTGCCCTATGCAGCATGATTGAAAAAGTTAAGACTGTTCTCTGTTGCATACCACTTTCTCAGAGGTGATCTCTGTCTAACGTACAGAGCCATGTCCAACCCAGAATTGTTGAACATGCTCCATCTTAGCAAAACCAAATCTACTTGAGCTACAAGCTCTAGGGATATAAACCTCAACACAACAATGAATAGAACATGCTGGAGGGATAGATTCCCTTTGCAGAGACTTCCCATACTATGGAACAGGGTCCCAATCTACATAAGACAGAGCCCCTCACTATCACTCTTCAAGAGGAACCTTGATGAGTGGATGGGTAACAGAAAGTTCACACCAGGGATCACACCAATAGCACTACTAGATAGAGGCCAAGGGTACTAGCTGCTAGTCCAAGGGTCTAGGGAACTACTAAAGGGGCGGTGAATACCACACAACATGGCTGGACTAATATATGCCTTCGGGCAGATAGCCCAGTACCAACCTATGAACCTATGAACCTATGTTGGTCATTTATTTACTAGTACAGGCTTACAACCAGATCCTTCAAAGCAATCAGCTATTCTCGAGATCCCAGCACCAGACAATGTTCAAGCCCTGCAATGTTTTCTTGGCATGGTCATTTACCTAGGCAAGTTCATACCAGACTTCAGCCAAATATCAGCACCACTCAGAGAGCTGGCACATAAACATATATCCTGGTCTTGGTTAGAGCAACACCAAAGAGCATTTGAAGTCCTGAAACAGAGAATTGGTAGCCCACCAACACTCAGATACTGTGATGTTCACAAACCAGTTACATTTTCCTGTGATGCTTCGAAATTTGATCTTGGTGCAGCCATTCTACAAGAGGATCAACCTGTTGCCTATGCATCGAAAACTCTTACCCAAACTGAGATGTAATATGCCCAGGTAGAGAAAGAGCTTTTTGGCAATTGTGTTCGCATGTTCGAAGTTCCATGATTATGGTTATGGTAGACCTATACAGACTGAAACAGACCACCAACCTTTAGTCACTATCTTGAGAAAGCCTATGCATTCAGCTCCAGTTCAACTGCAATGTAGGATGCTTTGATTGTCAAAGTATAATTTCAATCTTGTCTACAAGAAAGGCAAACTTCTTTGTCTTGCTGATACATTGTCCAGATCACCCAGAAACACCACAGAACTGCATGAGAATGAGAACCTTAATTGTGAAGTCATGGAAATGAAGCATTTTTCTTCCACACGTCTTGATGAGTTGAAAGATCATACAGCCACAGATCCAGTTTTACAAAGGTTCAACCACTTTATCAGTCAAGGATAGCTATCAAAGCAATCTAGTTTACCTCAAGAAGTACAATCTTATTTTCTGTACAGAGATGAGATTTTGTCTGACAAAGGTATCATTATGAAAGGTCTGAAAGTGATTGTTCCAAAGTCCTTGCAACAAGAGTACATTACTATTTTGCATTGTGGTCACCCAGGGAACAAATCTACCAAAAGAAGAGCTAGAAGACTAGCATTTTCGCCTTCTATGTCACAAGATATTGAGAGAGCATTTTCCTCTTGTTCAGTGTGTAATAGTACAAAGCCACATCAACAGAAATAACCATTTCAGCTTAATGAAATTCCTGAACTACCTTGGTCGACAGTAGCCACTGATATCTTCAAGTGGAATGGTCAACATTATTTGGTGTTAGTAGATTCTTACTCCAATTGGTTTGAGATTGGCATACTTTCTAACCTGGCATCCAGTACTGTCATTACTAAGATGAAGTGTCATTTTGCAGTGCATGGTAGTCCACACAGTTATTTCTGGCAATGGCACACAGTTTACAAACCAACAGTCCAAAAGATTTGCTTAAGAATGGGACTTTACTCATGTTACAAGTAGCCCTGAGAGCTCACAGTCAAATGATTTGACAGAATGTGCAGTTAAAAAAAACTTGAGAAGTCAAAACAAGATAATAGTGATGTTTTCTTGAATCTCTTGAATCTCAGAAATGTTCCTCGTGATAAACATCTTGGTTCACCTGCTCACAGACTTCTTTTCGCGACAAACCAGAACCATATTACCAATCAGTAGTCAATCGTTGGTTCCATGTGTCAAGAACAACAGGTTAGTGAAAGCCAATATGTTGAAGTTCTTAACCCAGAAGTTGTAGTACAATAAAACCAGCAAACTGCTCAATCCATTACGAAAAGGGGAAGTGGTAAGCATGCAAACGTCCAAAGGTTATAATTGGATTGGTGTCATGAAGAATATTTGCCCAGAGCCAAGATCTTACATTATGAAATCACAAGGAGTAGTTTTTAGGCATAATCGGAAACATTTGAGACTGGTGCCCGAGCCTATACCACAACACACAGCCTGTGAGAAAGACTCTTTCTCAGAGTGAGTTGCCCGGTGTTGCAATTCCTGAGGAAGTTCCAGAGGACATTCCCAACCCTGTGATGAATCCAGAAGTTCCTGATATGAGCTGTGCACCCCAGACTGTCCCTTTTGCTAAATTTGGTCCAGATTCTTATGTTACAAGATATGGTCGCATTTCTAAACCCTGTTGCAGATATGAAGCAACTTGACTATGAACATTGTGTTTTGTTTCTCATATATATATATATATATATATATATATATATATATATATATATATATATATATATATATATACACATAGTAATGCATGTCTAACTGATATTGTTTTTTCAAAGGGCAATATTTTAAGAGGGAAGATGTAGATCAATGTTTGTGTATATACCTTTAAGAAGCTATCTAAGGGCTTGTGCAAGTGTATAAATACTGAGCACGTGCAAGCCTGACTGACATCTTGTAATAAGCCATTGAGATGTAAGCATGTATGTATGTATGTCTGCATGTATGTAAGGTCTGTCTGTTAACTAGTTTGTTCATATTTTATGATGCTGCTATCCATCCTGATGTGTTTTTATGTATTAAAGCATCTAAACAACCCCCCCCCCCCGCTTGTCTTATGTGTTAGAGAAGGACAAGCGACAAACATGAATGGAATATTTGAAAAAAAAAACAGGAAATATGAAATTAACAATGAGAAAATGCAGTGCCTGTAGAGAATGCAGATATATTTACGACACTACTTATGTTACTATAGACAACCACAGAAGGATATCTTTGTTCAAGGCAATTTTGATTGCAAAATTAAGGGTGTGATATATGTTGCCATCTGCACAACATGTTTTGCTTTCTATATAGGGAAGACCAAAAACACCCTTAGAAAAAGAATCTACCAACCCAACATGTGTACGCTATTCAGAAGAAAGATAAAACAAATGCACTTTACAGGCACTCTATAACATGTTATGATTTTAAAAAGTTTGTATTTTGCATTTTAGAAAAAGTGGTGGTAAATGGCGGGGGGGGGGGGGTAACTGGCCTGCCTTTAATGAATTTAGGGAGACACATTGGCAGATACTATTAAATGTTACACAATCCCCTGGGTAAAATGATAGAATATTCATTAATAGCCTACTAGCACTAAAAAGCGGACATTATTTAATATGATAAGGGGCTTTGGAAGTTTTAATTTAGCTGCGGGTGGCAAATCCATTTTTCCATTTTTTTTTGTTTTATAGCTTTTGTTATTATCTGAGGAATTTTATTTTTATGAACTGTTGCAGTTATCCAGTCAAACACTTATGGCACACTAAATTATTACAGATTCATTTTTTCTATACACTTTTATTTTTAAGAAACCATTCAATTAATAAATATACTTTTAACAGGGATAGTTATTGATTTTTTTTTATTGTAGACAAAGCAATAAGAATCTTACTCAATTAGAAGGGCACTTTCTACTTTTTTACGTAATTGTTTTTAACTATTTTAATTGGTTAATTGTGTTTAATAAAGGGGCTTGGAATGTTTTATCAGTGAAGTGATGTATGCAGAAGTTATCTGATGAAGTTCGGTCAACCGTAATAAAGGAATGAAAGGGCTTATCATCTACACGTTGTGGTTATGGATTTCTTCCTGGCATGCATTCCCAATTTGTTTTTTGTATTTTTATTTGGTTTAACAGTATTTTGTACAGTTTATATTGTGGTATCATTCTAGGTACGGGTAGAATGCTGCTCAAGGCTATATATACATACCTGCCTGGGAGACATATTCATAGAGCTCAATCATGTCTCTCTTTTGATCCCCATTAAATCATCGAATTACCATAACATCGACTTGCATAACATAGAGATGATGTCAGCAAAAGTTTAATAGAATGAACTCCTGGAACGGCAAATTTTGCCTCCGGGAAACTAACCACTTAGGCAGCATGGCGAACTTTGCCCTTTTCTCCACTGTACTACTATCTTGGAGTTGGTATATTTAGTTAGGGGGGAGTTTAATTTGCTTTGGATTTTGATTTCTTCAGTGGTGTCAATCAGGCTGATAGAAGAAATGGAGGGAAACTGACCATACATAATAGTAGGTTAAATCCTGTTTTCACAGTGGGAGAGAAGACTGACAAGTATGGTATAAGTGGGTATTCTAAATCGGTTCTATACTAAAGAGGTGTTCTAAAAAGGGTCTATACTAGCAGGGGGTTCTCTAAATGGTATGAGACTATTGTAGGTTTGATGGTTTTGGGACTGTTTAAGGGGAAAAAGTACAGCTGAGGTGCTCTCTCAGCAGCTAAGCACATTTTAAGGACTTCTTGGCTCATCACGGGCATCTACTAAGGGAAAATGTATCTACTGAAGTTTTTGCATCTATAACCATCAATGGTTACCCCCCCCCCCCACTGTGCGGTAGTTTGCAATGGTACATGGAGGTTGACTACGCATAAACAGATGAATAAAGCAGAGCAGTGGCTGGTTGCCTAACTCTGTGGAGCTATGTTAAAACAAATACAAACCCATGCAAATGAGGAGCTTGTGTAGCAACAGTGTGCAAATTAAATTAAACAATTTAACTAATAAAAAAAAGCTCAAAAATGAGCCCTGTGCCAGCAGCCTTCATTCAGATGAGTTCTAACTGCACTCTCCTGCCACAAGGGTGCGAGGGGGGGCACTCCAACAAAAGATAGCCTGGTTTAGTGCTCAATTTAACAGACAGAAACAGATTCAGCAGGTCTAAATATAGTCTATGCTACAAAAGACAACTGCAATAAATCAGCAAGAGCAGTTTTAAAAAATCAGCAATATAGCAAAAATACAGTTTAAAAGTGCAAAAT